>NC_092152.1:13622080-13669580 GCF_045791955.1 Oncorhynchus clarkii lewisi
GGTCTTGTAATAATCCGGCAAAAGTATTTTGTTTAGACATGTAGCTAGCTAGGTAGCTAGCTAGCTAAACAATGAATTGGCACAATCCCATCTCATACTTCTACCCATACAAACATTGTCATAGCTGTAGTTTGAATCTGCAGCTAATAAACTATGTTTGATGTTAGTTAGCTAACATTAATGCTATAACTAACAATGCAAATGGACTGATTCAAATTATATTACTCTACAGATCGTGCATGTAACGTTAGCTAGCAAGCCAGCAAGCTAACGTTCAACTTACAGTATGCTTTAACTTGCTATAAAAATGACTTTCAAAATAAATTAGAAACTTCTGAGAATGTAGCTAGACTCTTACCCATATGCAGTGGTTCCTCCTTTAAAAGTTGTGTCATACTTCAGCTCACCTTGTGGGCTGCTGCAGCATTCTTTGGCATGTTATGTAATTGTCAGCCATTTTTAAGTTAATGCAAGTTAGTACTAGTTGCCCAGAGGGCAACTTTGAGAAGCATTTGATAGTCTCCCATATTGACATTACTAGAGAATTTAAAACTTGTTTTGTAATAACATTGTACATGGGATTCATTTTTAAAAATTTGGCTTAATTAATTTGATTAATATTATGGTGTTTCTATTCTGAGAAAAACAAAAAATGAAACCCTCAGGGTTTCCATTAGAATGGAATATAAATATTGTGACGGTCGGGAATTGGTGGATTCTAAATTAATATCTAAGGGGCATAACATTTCCACACCCTAAATGTAGTGTAACCAATACTGATTTCGCTTATGGTAGGCCTACAGTATATCTAAAAAATATTGTTTTCAATTAAGTGACTCTCCACCAATAATTAGATTTAGAGGATTCTAAATTAATATCGAAGGGGCATTTTTCTGTTAGGATCTGTGAGAATATGTGAGAATATCTAAGGGGCATTTATATCATTTTAAATTAATTAATAATAATAATAAAGCTTTGTTTAAAAAGTAACAATATTTTGGAGATTTCGTTTTCATTTAACCTAGCGAGAAAAAGGAAATTCTTGAACATGGTTGTAAATTACCCGTATGTTATTTAGAATGATTTATTTTTTTGGAGAAACATAACTTGATCATTTAGCAGACATCACTTGCTTATATTCAGTCAGCACATATATCTTAAGAATATCATGGAATAAGATTTAACATTTTAGGTTCTTTATGCATGTCTCAGAACAGCGCGAACCAATGCATGAAATAAACATCCACAGCAGGAAGGCTACATATCACGATGTTATGAAGATTATATTTTTTTTATAAATAATATTTATAAAGGCCAAAATATAGCCCTGCTAACAGCCATAATGTAGCTAGCTGTACAACGCAACCATGAATATTTTCCAGTAAGCATCAATTTGTTTGCCTTCATTAGAAAACTTCTGTAATTCGGTGATATTTATTCCCATAGTAATTTGTCATGCATCCATAACTAAATAAACATTACCATTTTGAAAGAGTATTTTTATCATTATTTTATTAAGGAAAGCATAAAGATGTTGATGAAGAAATACTGTACTGCTGTTTTGAGTTAGACATGTACAGTTGAAGTCGGAAGTTTGCATGCACCTTCCAAATACATTGGAATTTAATTTAGAATTTTGGCCCAATCTTCCTGACAGAGCTGGTGTAACTAAGTCAGGTTTGTAGGCCTCCTTGCTCGCACACGCTTTTTCAGTTCAGCCCACAAACTTTCTATAAGATTGAGGTCAGGGCTTTGTGACAGCCACTCCAATACTTTGACTTTGTTGTCCTTAAGCCATTTTGCCACAACTTTGGAAAAATGCTTGGGGTCATTGTCCATTTGGAAGACCCCTTTGTGATCAAGCTTTAACTTCCTGACTGATGTCTTGAGATGTTGCTTCAATAAATCCACATAAATGATGCCATCTATTTTTGTGAAGTGCACCAGTCCCTCCTGCAGCAAAGCACCCCCACAACATGATGCTGCCACCCCCCCCCCCCCCCCCCCTCCCCCCGTGGGATGGTGGTCTCCGGCTTGCAAGCATCCCCCTTTTTCCTCCAAACATAATGATGGTATGTAGTCTAAACATTTCTATTTTTGTTTCATCAGACCAGAGGACATTTCTCCAAAAAGTACGATCTTTGTCCCCATGTGCAGTTGCAAACCGTGGTGCTGAGCGTCCTTTCAGGCTATGTCGACATAGGACTCATTTTACTGTGGATATAGATACTTTTGTACCCGTTTCCTCCAGCATCTTCACAAGATCCTTTGCTGTTGTTCTGGAATTGATTTGCACTTTTTGCACCAAAGTACGTTCATCTCTAGGAGACATCTCTTTGTATCTACCTTTCCAGTTCATTTTAGTGTGGGATTAATTTTATTAATATTATGGTGTTTCTATTCCAAAGAAAACAAAAAAACCCTCTGGCGCTGTACAACGTGACAGTCGGGAGTACAGTACTTGGATATTTAGCCAAAGAATCCAGTGTCCTGCTGGAGACAGGGGTTCAATTCCCAGACAGGGAGGAAGGAGTAGGCGGTCCTTGTAAATAAGAATTTGTTCTTAACTGACTTGCCTAGTTAAATAAAGGTTACACTAAGAGCATAACATTTCTACACCTTCATTTTCAAATTCTAGCCTAACCAATACCCAAATGGAGATTCAGTGAAAATAAAAATCTCAATGATTTTTCAAAACCAGCCCCCATGCTTGTCTCAGAGCAGTCTGAACGATGCTAAACTAGTTGTAGGCTATTGATTCAAATCCTATTGCTTCTAACTTCAGTATGCTCTTTAAATAAATAAGACCTACACCACGTTAAACAGCACATTACTCAACACTAGTGAGACTCATGTCGCCTACTGTAGGCCAACAGTACGAAAAATATGACGTGACTCTCCGTCAATAATTACATAAATTACATAGGATTGGAGGATATTTCTGTAATTCAGTGATATTTGTTCCCATAGTAATTCGTTATGGATCCATAACTAAATAAACATTAGCATTTTGAAAGAGTATTTTTATCATTATTTTATTAATGAAAGCATAAAGATGCCATTATTAGTTATATTGTTTTAGTCTGAATATGCAGACTGGCACTAAGAATAGAACAGCAGGAACGTTAGTCAGCACCATTATTAGTGCAATGCCCCTTAAATATTTTGGAGATCATTTTGTTTTCAAATAACGTAAAATGAGCAAAAGGCCATTCTTGGACATGATCTGAGACCTTGTTACTAATTTGTAAATAAAGCCAGTTTGTTATTTAGAATTATTTATTCTGTTTTTCCATGGTGAAAAAACAGAAGCCTACACTCATCTCATGGGTCTCGCAGTTGAGGTCAGTACGGGTATTGAACCAGCATCTGTAGCAACAAAGCTTGCACTGTTATGCAGTGTCTTAGACCATTGCACCACTCTACGACATGACTTGTCAAGAGTGGCCTACAGTACTACAGTAAGAGCAAAATAATCTAACAAAATTAAAGAATAAAACCTTTAGTTTAACAACAGTTTTAGTAAGTCATACTGAAGTTGCGCACAATTCTAAGTTTCTGTTTAGGTTTATGTCAGTATGACCCAAAATCCTAATCAGTGCTCTAACTCCCCCTTGTGCTGGTCTGGAAATGACTTCTAAGTCCCACGGCGTTTACTCGCAACTTTTAAAGGAGGAACCACTGTAAATGCTTCACTTCAGACTGGAACCATTTAACTCCATTTTGTTTGTAGCATCATCTTGTTTGGCCAGCGTGGTGTCATGTCACTCTGGTTCACACACTGACCGTGGCGTGTGCAGAAAGAAGCACATCACTTTTTACGAATGATGTGTCGATCGCACCTACTAAATTCAGGGCATCAATGTTGTTGAGAAAAGTAGAAAAACGTTTGTAGTTCTCGATGGCTAATGTTATATCTTTCAAAAATGGCGCGGTAGAAAGGACTGTCAACACATACTGAACAGCTCACGTTACAGACAGAGCATGTTACACAAACCAATCCAAACTCATCTCCCGGCGTGTCCAGCCCATTCATTATCTCAGCAAAACATGGCTAGTGGGAAAGTTCCTAACTTCTATTGGTATTTATGGAGGGAATACAAGTTTGTTATTAAGGCACATGCAAGTGCACATGTTCCAGAAGGCCAAAAAAAAGTATTTTGTTAAAAGATGTATGTTAACCATCAATGCCTCTCCTGTGAAGTAGGGACCCGCGCCATCGCCTAGTTTCCTGAAACAAGTCACATATGAGGTACTTGATTGCCCATTCTGTCAAAGCAAAGAGTACACATTGGTTCATTTCAAGCCGTTCAGATGATGGCTACGTCAGCCCCTTTTTTCTCCTCACAGCATACAGTATATATGAATATACCGTACCAGTCAAAAGGGCTTTTCTTTATTTTCACAATTTTCTACAGTGTAGAATACTAGTGAAGATATCAAAACTATGAAATAGCACATATGAAATCATGTAGTAACCAAAAAAGTGTTTAACAAATCAAAATATATAGAAGAATATAGATTCTTCAAAGTAGCCACCCTTTGCCTTGATGACAACTTTGTATACTCTTGGTATTCTCTGAACCAGCTTCACCTGGAATGCCTTTCCAACAGTCCCGAAAGAGTTCCCACATATGCTGAGCACTAGTTGGCTACTTTTTCTTCGCTCCGCAGTACAACTCATCCCAAACCATCTCAATTGGATTGAGGTTGGTTGGTTGATTGTGGAGGGCAGGTCATCGGATGCAGCACTCATTCACTCTCCTTCTTGGTCAAATAGCCCCTACACAGCCTGGAGGTGTGTTGGGTCTGTGTCCTGTTGAAAAACAAATGATAGTCCCACTAAGCGCAAACCAGAACCAGCTAATTTGATGGGTCTTGTAATAATCCGGCAAAAGTATTTTGTTTAGACATGTAGCTAGCTAGGTAGCTAGCTAGCTAAACAATGAATTGGCACAATCCCATCTCATACTTCTACCCATACAAACATTGTCATAGCTGTAGTTTGAATCTGCAGCTAATAAACTATGTTTGATGTTAGTTAGCTAACATTAATGCTATAACTAACAATGCAAATGGACTGATTCAAATTATATTACTCTACAGATCGTGCATGTAACGTTAGCTAGCAAGCCAGCAAGCTAACGTTCAACTTACAGTATGCTTTAACTTGCTATAAAAATGACTTTCAAAATAAATTAGAAACTTCTGAGAATGTAGCTAGACTCTTACCCATATGCAGTGGTTCCTCCTTTAAAAGTTGTGTCATACTTCAGCACACCTTGTGGGCTGCTGCAGCATTCTTTGGCTTGTTATGTAATTGTCAGCCATTTTTAAGTTAATGCAAGTTAGTACTAGTTGCCCAGAGGGCAACTTTGAGAAGCATTTGATAGTCTCCCATATTGACATTACTAGAGAATTTAAAACTTGTTTTGTAATAACATTGTACATGGGATTGATTTTAAAAAATTTGGCTTAATTAATTTGATTAATATTATGGTGTTTCTATTCTGAGAAAAACAAAAAATGAAACCCTCAGGGTTTCCATTAGAATGGAATATAAATATTGTGACGGTCGGGAATTGGTGGATTCTAAATTAATATCTAAGGGGCATAACATTTCCACACCCTAAATGTAGTGTAACCAATACTGATTTCGCTTATGGTAGGCCTACAGTATATCTAAAAAATATTGTTTTCAATTAAGTGACTCTCCACCAATAATTAGATTTAGAGGATTCTAAATTAATATCGAAGGGGCATTTTTCTGTTAGGATCTGTGAGAATATGTGAGAATATCTAAGGGGCATTTATATCATTTTAAATTAATTAATAATAATAATAAAGCTTTGTTTAAAAAGTAACAATATTTTGGAGATTTCGTTTTCATTTAACCTAGCGAGAAAAAGGAAATTCTTGAACATGGTTGTAAATTACCCGTATGTTATTTAGAATGATTTATTTTTTTGGAGAAACATAACTTGATCATTTAGCAGACATCACTTGCTTATATTCAGTCAGCACATATATCTTAAGAATATCATGGAATAAGATTTAACATTTTAGGTTCTTTATGCATGTCTCAGAACAGCGCGAACCAATGCATGAAATAAACATCCACAGCAGGAAGGCTACATATCACGATGTTATGAAGATTATATTTTTTTTATAAATAATATTTATAAAGGCCAAAATATAGCCCTGCTAACAGCCATAATGTAGCTAGCTGTACAACGCAACCATGAATATTTTCCAGTAAGCATCAATTTGTTTGCCTTCATTAGAAAACTTCTGTAATTCGGTGATATTTATTCCCATAGTAATTTGTCATGCATCCATAACTAAATAAACATTACCATTTTGAAAGAGTATTTTTATCATTATTTTATTAAGGAAAGCATAAAGATGTTGATGAAGAAATACTGTACTGCTGTTTTGAGTTAGACATGTACAGTTGAAGTCGGAAGTTTGCATGCACCTTCCAAATACATTGGAATTTAATTTAGAATTTTGGCCCAATCTTCCTGACAGAGCTGGTGTAACTAAGTCAGGTTTGTAGGCCTCCTTGCTCGCACACGCTTTTTCAGTTCAGCCCACAAACTTTCTATAAGATTGAGGTCAGGGCTTTGTGACAGCCACTCCAATACTTTGACTTTGTTGTCCTTAAGCCATTTTGCCACAACTTTGGAAAAATGCTTGGGGTCATTGTCCATTTGGAAGACCCCTTTGTGATCAAGCTTTAACTTCCTGACTGATGTCTTGAGATGTTGCTTCAATAAATCCACATAAATGATGCCATCTATTTTTGTGAAGTGCACCAGTCCCTCCTGCAGCAAAGCACCCCCACAACATGATGCTGCCACCCCCCCCCCCCCCCCCCTCCCCCCGTGGGATGGTGGTCTTCGGCTTGCAAGCATCCCCCTTTTTCCTCCAAACATAATGATGGTATGTAGTCTAAACATTTATATTTTTGTTTCATCAGACCAGAGGACATTTCTCCAAAAAGTACGATCTTTGTCCCCATGTGCAGTTGCAAACCGTGGTGCTGAGCGTCCTTTCAGGCTATGTCGACATAGGACTCATTTTACTGTGGATATAGATACTTTTGTACCCGTTTCCTCCAGCATCTTCACAAGATCCTTTGCTGTTGTTCTGGAATTGATTTGCACTTTTTGCACCAAAGTACGTTCATCTCTAGGAGACATCTCTTTGTATCTACCTTTCCAGTTCATTTTAGTGTGGGATTAATTTTATTAATATTATGGTGTTTCTATTCCAAAGAAAACAAAAAAACCCTCTGGCGCTGTACAACGTGACAGTCGGGAGTACAGTACTTGGATATTTAGCCAAAGAATCCAGTGTCCTGCTGGAGACAGGGGTTCAATTCCCAGACAGGGAGGAAGGAGTAGGCGGTCCTTGTAAATAAGAATTTGTTCTTAACTGACTTGCCTAGTTAAATAAAGGTTACACTAAGAGCATAACATTTCTACACCTTCATTTTCAAATTCTAGCCTAACCAATACCCAAATGGAGATTCAGTGAAAATAAAAATCTCAATGATTTTTCAAAACCAGCCCCCATGCTTGTCTCAGAGCAGTCTGAACGATGCTAAACTAGTTGTAGGCTATTGATTCAAATCCTATTGCTTCTAACTTCAGTATGCTCTTTAAATAAATAAGACCTACACCACGTTAAACAGCACATTACTCAACACTAGTGAGACTCATGTCGCCTACTGTAGGCCAACAGTACGAAAAATATGACGTGACTCTCCGTCAATAATTACATAAATTACATAGGATTGGAGGATATTTCTGTAATTCAGTGATATTTGTTCCCATAGTAATTCGTTATGGATCCATAACTAAATAAACATTAGCATTTTGAAAGAGTATTTTTATCATTATTTTATTAATGAAAGCATAAAGATGCCATTATTAGTTACATTGTTTTAGTCTGAATATGCAGACTGGCACTAAGAATAGAACAGCAGGAACGTTAGTCAGCACCATTATTAGTGCAATGCCCCTTAAATATTTTGGAGATCATTTTGTTTTCAAATAACGTAAAATGAGCAAAAGGCCATTCTTGGACATGATCTGAGACCTTGTTACTAATTTGTAAATAAAGCCAGTTTGTTATTTAGAATTATTTATTCTGTTTTTCCATGGTGAAAAAACAGAAGCCTACACTCATCTCATGGGTCTCGCAGTTGAGGTCAGTACGGGTATTGAACCAGCATCTGTAGCAACAAAGCTTGCACTGTTATGCAGTGTCTTAGACCATTGCACCACTCTACGACATGACTTGTCAAGAGTGGCCTACAGTACTACAGTAAGAGCAAAATAATCTAACAAAATTAAAGAATAAAACCTTTAGTTTAACAACAGTTTTAGTAAGTCATACTGAAGTTGCGCACAATTCTAAGTTTCTGTTTAGGTTTATGTCAGTATGACCCAAAATCCTAATCAGTGCTCTAACTCCCCCTTGTGCTGGTCTGGAAATGACTTCTAAGTCCCACAGCGTTTACTCGCAACTTTTAAAGGAGGAACCACTGTAAATGCTTCACTTCAGACTGGAACCATTTAACTCCATTTTGTTTGTAGCATCATCTTGTTTGGCCAGCGTGGTGTCATGTCACTCTGGTTCACACACTGACCGTGGCGTGTGCAGAAAGAAGCACATCACTTTTTACGAATGATGTGTCGATCGCACCTACTAAATTCAGGGCATCAATGTTGTTGAGAAAAGTAGAAAAACGTTTGTAGTTCTCGATGGCTAATGTTGTATCTTTCAAAAATGGCGCGGTAGAAAGGACTGTCAACACATACTGAACAGCTCACGTTACAGACAGAGCATGTTACACAAACCAATCCAAACTCATCTCCCGGCGTGTCCAGCCCATTCATTATCTCAGCCAAACATGGCTAGTGGGAAAGTTCCTAACTTCTATTGGTATTTATGGAGGGAATACAAGTTTGTTATTAAGGCACATGCAAGTGCACATGTTCCAGAAGGCCAAAAAAAAGTATTTTGTTAAAAGATGTATGTTAACCATCAATGCCTCTCCTGTGAAGTAGGGACCCGCGCCATCGCCTAGTTTCCTGAAACAAGTCACATATGAGGTACTTGATTGCCCATTCTGTCAAAGCAAAGAGTACACATTGGTTCATTTCAAGCCGTTCAGATGATGGCTACGTCAGCCCCTTTTTTCTCCTCACAGCATACAGTATATATGAATATACCGTACCAGTCAAAAGGGCTTTTCTTTATTTTCACAATTTTCTACAGTGTAGAATACTAGTGAAGATATCAAAACTATGAAATAGCACATATGAAATCATGTAGTAACCAAAAAAGTGTTTAACAAATCAAAATATATAGAAGAATATAGATTCTTCAAAGTAGCCACCCTTTGCCTTGATGACAACTTTGTATACTCTTGGTATTCTCTGAACCAGCTTCACCTGGAATGCCTTTCCAACAGTCCCGAAAGAGTTCCCACATATGCTGAGCACTAGTTGGCTACTTTTTCTTCGCTCCGCAGTACAACTCATCCCAAACCATCTCAATTGGATTGAGGTTGGTTGGTTGATTGTGGAGGGCAGGTCATCGGATGCAGCACTCATTCACTCTCCTTCTTGGTCAAATAGCCCCTACACAGCCTGGAGGTGTGTTGGGTCTGTGTCCTGTTGAAAAACAAATGATAGTCCCACTAAGCGCAAACCAGATGGGATGGTGTATCGCTGCAGAATGCTGTGGTAGCCATGCTGGTTAAGTGTGCCTTGAATTCTAAATAAATCACAGACAGTGTTACCAGCAAAGCACCCCCACACCATCACACCTCCTCCTCCATGCTTCACGGTGGGAACCACAAGCTCTTGAAATGTTCCTGATTGACTGACTTTCATGTCTTAAAGTAATTGTGAACTATTTCTCTTTGCTTATTTGAGCTGTTCATGCCATAATATGGACTTGTTATTTTACCAAATTTACCAAATCTTCTGTATACCACCTCTACCACTGACAGTCATAGAGGTTCCCTATACCTTTAGTTTTCAAGGTAAACCAGCTGAGGATGAAATGATTTTAATAAATGTGTATCTACATTGTAATTGAACTTGGGTGTCTTGTTTGCTGAGCGATTACCTGAAATTGTTGTTATTTTTCATGTTTTAACCCTCCTATTGTGTTCGTTTCCTGTTAATTCATTCTGTGTTCCCGCTCCAAAATGACCGCCCCATTACGTTTCCACTGCTGTAGAGTCCAATGGCGACAAGCTTTACACCACTCCTGCCGATGCTTGGCATTAAACATTGTGATCTTAGGTTTCTGTGCGGCTGCTCGGCCATGGAAACCCATTTCATGAAGCTCCTGACGAACAGTTATTGTGCTGACGTTGCTTCCAGAGGCAGTTTCGAGTGTTGCAACTGAGTACTGCTTCAGCACTCAGCAGTCCCGTTCTGTGAGCTTGTGTGGCCTGCCACTCTGCGGAGGAGCCGCTGTTGCTCCTAGACATTTCCACTTCACAATAACAGAGCTTAGCAAGGCAGAAATTTCACTAAGTGACTTGTTGGAAAGGTGGCATTCTATGACGGTACCACATTGAAAGTCACTGAGCTCTTCAGCAAGGCCATTTTACTGGCAATGTTTGTCTATGGAGATTGCATGGCAGTGTGCTTGGATTTTTTTTTTTACACCTGTCAGCAATGGGTGTGGCTGAAATAGCTGAATCCACTAATTTGAAGGTGTGTCCACATACTTTTGTATGTATAGTGTATCTCTACCTGAAAATACACGATCTAAGCGATTGATAGTTGGTATTCAGAAGTTATACAAGTATGGCTTATTTACTTTGACGAACCACTAAAATTGTGATTTTGTCAGACAGCATAGGCAGAGAGATGAGACGATGACTTGGAATGAAATAATAAAGTCATCAAATAAAATAAATATACACAACAAATAAACATTTTTATTAAAAGGAATGTCAATAAATTATGGTTAATAAGTGATAAGCAGTAGTGGGCAGTCACTGTCATCATGGGACTTATATTAATTGTTTTGGTCGGTTTTGCTATTCAACAAATTATCGAAACAAAAATCGAAAACCGTGATTATTTTTTAAATAATCTAACCGAAGCCAAACCGACCTCAAAAAGCACTAATCACTGAGCGCTACTGCTAAGCTATCATTAGCTGAATAGTTGAGAAGACGTTTAATATGGAAAAACATGTTCAGTCTAAGTATGCTACTCCTGGTGTGCTCTAACGTCAAGGTGTCAGGTAGACTAAATGAGCTTCCTTAAATGATAACGCTCTCTATTGTTGCACTAAAGTACCTGGCATTAATATTTTGATGGTGCTGAAGTTGATTAACTGGGTTGTCTGCCTCCCATACATCAATGCCTTTTCAGAGGCTTAGCCACAAGAGCGATGGCTAAACCTTTATGAAAACTTCTACAAATGTCAACAAAATCTCAAAGGGTGTTCTGTGTTTCCGGCACAAACATCCTTTATGGAAAAAATGTATGTTCCATCACTCTCCATATCAAAAGGTTTACATACACTGACATGTCCATTTGTCTTTGACACACGACACGGGCAAACAGGCGGACATGCTGGGACTTTCGAGTTTCCACATTATGGGGAGCCGGGGACATTTTTACTTGGATTTTTGCTGAGTCAGAGTCAGGATGGAAGAGAGAGAGTAAGATACTGTGACAGAGCAAGGAAGAAAAGAGGTTGTGGGTGAGAGAGGGAGAGAGAAAGCGAGGGAGAGTGAAGAGAGCGAGGGAGAGAAAGAGAGCGAGGGAGAGAAAGAGAGCGAGGGAGAGAAAGAAAGCGAGGGAGAGAAAGAGAGCGAGGGAGAGAAAGAAAGCGAGGAGATGAAGAGAGCGAGGGAGAGAAGGAGAGTGAGGGAGAGAAAGAGAGCGAGGGAGAGAAAGAGAGAGTAAGATCGAAAGAGAGAGAGAGAGGGAGAGAAAGAGAGAGAGATTGTTTCATGGCAAAAAATACTGAGACACACACACATTGTACCACACATATGTCCAGAGAAATTCATATTTAAAGGTTAAGGCGTCTGTTCTAATAGTGTACTAAGTAGCTGTACTAAGTTATTACCATAGGGTCATCAGGCTGCATTAGGGAACACACACAGATATATACGATTCCTGTACTATTCCTCTGTGGGGATTAGGATTGAATTATTTATGCCACTATGTGCAACATTTTAGTAGGTGTCAGATGCTCACTCACAGAGGCAAGCTAACGGAGGATAAACTGGGGGAAGACTCGTGTTATATAAGTGCCTGTATTTATTTTCTCCTGCCCACACCCTGGGAGCCAGGGCAAAAGGATGAAACAAAATGTCTTCTTAAAAAATACAATTAAAATGAGGTTGGGATGATTCATACCACTGTACTAAAAGGGACTGAATGGGGCTTGCTTTGAAGCTCCTAACTTCACATTGTCCCAATGGGAAGTGACTGCTCCACCCAGCACGTCTGATGTATTACCAGAAACATAGGGGTCCAGACCCTCTTTAATTAAGCAAGGAACTTTTTGTTGTTGTTGTGAAATCCATGTCAAATGTCAAATCTTTAATCATGTTTTTGTTTTTGCACAAATGAAAATGGATGGACATTTTGAACTTCCCAAATGAACAGTGGGCCAGGTTAATAGTGGCTTCTATTCTGCACAATTTGTACAGTTAGTAATTTCTAATATCATTAGGGAAATTGGGTGTGAGGGGATTTATTTGTTTATTCCTTTAATAAATCATTTAAACTCATTCTGAATCTTAAGTAGGCGGGTGGAAGATGAATCGCCAGCCCACTCTGCCCTTATAAACTGGAACCGGAATAAATCAGGCAATAAACAACATGTTTTGCATAGTGTTAATTACTAGTGTTTTTAATTTGTCCAGTTCAGGCCTGGCGCACTTCAGATGTCACAGCACTGGTCTCCATAGAGTATAATGAACAATGCATTTCAGGATACTGATCTAACTCATGTTATGTACAGGTAACTGCCAAAATAATGGAAACACCAGTAAATGAGGAATACAAAGTATATTGAAAGCAGGTGCTTTTACACAGAGTTAATTAAGCAATTAACCTGGCACCATTCCTACGGTGAAGCATGGTGGTGTCAGCTTCATGCTGCGGGATTTTTTTTCAGCGGCAGTTACTGGCAGACTAGTCAGGATCGAGGGAAAGATGAACGGAGCAAAGTACAGTGAGATTCTTGATGAAAACCTGCTCCAGAGCTCTCAGGACCTCAGACTGGGGCTGTAATCCCTGCCAAAGGTGCTTATTCAAGTACTGAGTAAAGGGTCTGAATATTTATGTAAATGTGATATTTCCATGTTTGTTTGTTTTTTACAAATTTGCTAACGTTTGTAAAAACCTATTTTTTGCTTTGTCATTATGTGGTATTGTGTGTAGATCGATGAGGGGGAAAAACTATTTAATACATTTTAGAATAAGGCTGTAACGTAGCGGAATGCGGAACAAGTTGTGGGGTCTGAATACTTTTTGAAAGAACTGTAGCTCTAATTTGCAACATGCAGAAATGCATTGGTCTGTCTCTCCAGAGTAGGAGGATTCGGTATACACCTATATTCATAAACATAAATCCTACAAATTTAGCATATGATATCCCTCTTTATAACTCAAATGGAAGTATGTAATTGTCTTGCCTGCAGTATAGTCCCAGCCATAAGATCAGTGGTGTAATTGTATAGAGAGGTCCCCTTTCTACTGCTCAACAATGTCTAATAAATGTGAGGAATATTGATGCTGGGCGCTGACTGTGACACAATAGAGGGTGTGGAGGGTAATGAACAGTATTTTAACTCTGCATTTTAACCTCGGAGCCTGTCACAGCTGACCTTCCGGCAACCCCATACCATAGTCTAATTTCTCCCTGTTTTTTCTCCATCTATCCCTTCCTCCCCCGTCCCTCCCCCTCTCTCCTTTTTTCTTCTGTTGAGAGAGAGAGAGAGAGAGAGAGAGAGAGAGAGAGAGAGAGAGAGAGAGAGAAAAACTATGGGGATGTGTAAGAATTGTCAGGCAGAGACGTTTAGATGAAAAGGTGTTAGTCTTGAAAGTTTCACAATCACCCTGTACATTTCTTTCTCCCAGTTCTCTCTCTCTTTCTCTCTCACTTGCTAAATCTGTGCGAGGGGGGCGATCCCCACACGTCTGTGCTGGACTGGGACAGACTGGGGGCGTTATTGACTAGCCCTGGAGCCTACATCTTCACCTGCATGTGACCTTGAGGGGGCAAGCTTTTTGCCTCTATTTATTTTCCTGTCTTTATTCGTCTTCCTCTCTCCTTCTTTCTCACATTTACACCCCCCCCTCTCTATCGTCTTCTCTCCATCCCTCCCTCACACACTTCATTTCTCTTTATTCTCTCTCTCTCTCAATTACATTTCAATTCAAAGGGCTTTATTGGCATGGGAAACATACTGTATGTTTTCATTGCCAAAGCAAGTGAAATAGAGAATCTCTCTCACTCACTGTCTGTCTCCTGCTCTTTCTCTCCCTGAAGTGACAGAAGGAAGGAAGGAAGTAAGTTTGTGTAAATCAAGGTTGGAGCCTTTTTTCGGTCGTGCCCTGATACAAAAGGGTGCTGGGGGTGGGGGGAATAGGATGAGTTTGAGGCCTCCACAGCTCCTCTCCTTTATGTGCCCTGCTTAGATTTATGAGTCTCCCTCTCTCTCTCTATCTCTATCTCTCTCTATCTCTGTCACTCTCTCTGTCTTTCATACTGCATTTTCAACATTTATCAATATCGATCGTGCCCTGCACTTAAAACCCGCCCTATGATAATTGCTGTTTCAGTTCTTATAGGTACTAATGGTGAGTGTGGAGGGAGGCTTGGGGAGGAGGGTGGATTGGTGATTTAAAACTGTTTGAAAGCTTTCAGTAATTACACATGAATAATCCATGGACATCTTGACACAGAATCTCTCTTTCACACAGACAGCTTTATCTAGGTAAAATCCCCCTCTAATGTCCCTTACACTATATTAGAATAATAATAGTAATATTCTGATGCCACATCGTATCTTCACTCTAGGCTGTTATGGGTGTTGATTAAGATCTGATTAGATTTTATTAGGCTCCCCATTAGCCGATGCCAATGGCGACAGCTAGTCTTACTGGGATCCGACATGAAAAAAGACATTACAGACAAAATACTTTACAATTTAGATACATTTAAAAACATTAACATGTAGTGTGTGTGTGTGTGTGTGTGCATCTATCAGTTACAGATACATGTCAGTACATATACACAACAAGAGGAGCACACTGGGCACTGTGCTGTGACTGGCTGGTTTTGGAGATGGTGTGCTGCTGCTGCTGATGGGCATAGCACTGTGAGAGCACTGTGCTGGTTGATGGTCTTCAATCCATTGGGTTCGATCACTTAACGGACTTGACTTGGAAGGAAGAGTACAAAATACAGACACAGGGAATTTAGATGGTTTTCTTTATTTTAGTCAAGTGTTATTGGGGTGGCAGGTAGCCTAGTGGTTAGAGCGTTGGGCAAGTAACCGAAAGGTTGCTAGATCTAATCCCCGAGCTGATATGGTAAAAATCTGTCGTTCTGAACACTGTTCCTAGGCCATCATTATAAATAAGAATTTGTTCTTAACTGACGAGCCTAGTTAAATAAAAAAAAATATATACGGTATGTATCATAGTCGCTATATTTTACTGACAGGACACTAGCATTTCCTGACTGTCTGGAACTGTGTGTTTCTTCAGGTTATTGAGTTATAAAAACAGAGATTATGAATTCAGTAAAAAAAAAATCCCTTTGTGTGTAAAACCGAACTAAAGAAAATCCCTTCATTGCCCTACATGTATAGGAGCACAGATCTGTCACATATAACGAAGCATTATCACAAACAAACAAGGAAAGGTGTAGCAAACAGAAGCTGATTTTATGGTGAAATAATATAATTTAATGCAAGTGAAATTAGTTGTTCCACTGCAGCCCAGAATACCACATAAATAATTTTGCAAGGCTGACTAATTTGGAAAAAGCGTATGCTAAGTACACAAATCCCCTTTCTTCTCTCTGCCCCGGGGTTCCAGAAGAATAACACTCGACCTAGTGACAAAGGCAACATCAAGCTCATGAAATTAACATAGCAAATTACCTGAAGAAAAGGCACAATAAATAATTACGATCTTATCACCTCTAAGTACGGGAGACGAGGAGAAAGCGGCCAATGAAAATATCCTCGTTAATCTTCCGTACCCTTGGATAAACTTTTAACAGGAAGCCATCTTTCCACCCGCTTTGTAGGGGTCAGAACAAGGGCGCAACCGCCTTAACTTTTTTAGGGGAAATCTCTGACTGATGTAGAGAGAGCTACACACCTTACCTTGGATTGAACTCAATTTGGCTTTCCGTCTTGTTTTGTTTCTGTATTCAATCAGATCTACAGAGAGGCGTGTCGCTCTCAATTTCCCCACTTTTTTGTCCCTTTTTCCTCCAATTAAAACAGTGGTGCTTTAGTTTGGAGTGAGCTTCTCCAAACGTTATGGTGAGGAAGACACGAAGTTGAAAACGAACAGAGGGCATCAATCAGGTGTTATCCTCAACTGCCACCTATGTCAGGTGTCCTTAAGGCTGTCAGTGATACTGTCACTCGTATGGAGAGTTGATACATATACTATATAATCCTAAGGTGTTTATTTCAGACACATGTTTGGTAATATTAGGTAGGTTTAAGCTGTGTACCTCAGTGTCTGTATTCTCTATGTGAGAGTGCAGTAAGAGGCAAGGAGACAAAATGTGATCTGGCCCAAGATACCAAAATAATATTAAGCACCTTACCTATAGTAGCTTACCTTACCATACCTTACCTACAGTAGCTTACCTTACCATACCTTACCTACAGTAGCTTACCTTACCATACCTTACCTACAGTAGCTTACCTTACCTACAGTAGCTTACCTTACTGTACCTTACCTACAGTAGCTAACCTTATTACCGTACCTTACCTCTCCTCTCTGCTGCAGGTACAGTTTGAATGTGTTCTCATGTGCCCTCCTGTCCTCAACTTCCCAGTCATTAGTCTCTGTCTGAGTGATCATAACATGAAGGTAGACAGTGTGTCCGCCTCTGAGGATCCCAGCCTCCTACAGCAAGGACAAAACCAACAAGACATGTTCAGATCAGAGAACAGGGAACGGGGGCATCATCTGTCCTAGTTTCTCTATGGGAGTAATACACCTCCAGCTCAAGTTCAAATTGGCCTCAGATATTTTTTCTCTCTTCTCTATCGGTCTGTCAGATGACTCACTTCGCCATGCACCTTGGTGAGCCCCTTGACAATGGTGTGCAGTAGATTAAAGGGGCGGAGCCAGCCTTTCACCGTGGCCTGGACGGGTCACTCTATGCACACACAATATATGTCAGTTGTTGATGCGGCCCAAGGACTCAGCAACAGGACCTGGGCTTTGAAGGCCGGGATATAAATCACAATTACCAGGGCTAGAGAGTGACTGGCCGCCACACAGCCTCTCCAAATAATCCTCTATCTTCTCTACCCTTGCTGAATGTCACACAGAGAATAGTGATTTGTGTGGCCCCCAGTAGCAGAGTACAGGCAGCACAGACAGGGCAAAGGAAAGGTAGTGGGTGAAGGCCAGAGGCAGAAGTTCAATAGACAGGAGACAAAGGGAAGGGAGCAGCCTGGTTGGTGTGTCCTCTGCTTGAGCTAATGACCTGGGTAATTATGAGTGTATGTGTGTGTGTGTGTGTGTGTGTGATTGTCAGAGCCAGGCTTTGCCTCCCCTCCCCTGCCCTCCCTGCCGGGTGACAGAGACAGGTATTTGTCATAACCATTAGTGAGCGATTAGGGAGCTGCATCCTTCCCTGTTTTTATCACCTCGTGTCGCTGTCGATTAGAGAATTAAAGCATGGCTGTCAGGGAAGAGAGAGAGGCCTGTTGGCAAACTGAGACAGAACAAACCAGAGAATAAAACACACTGATAGAGGACACATACCCATGCGCGCGCATACACATAGGGTCTTGTACGGGAGTCACCTCTTGGCCCATAATGAGGCATTGTCTTTGAGGCTGGTGGGCTGACAGTCTCAGGTCACCTGGAGTCAAGGTCATGGGGTCAAAGTCATGGTGCTCATCAAGAGTGTGTGCAGAAGTCTGGAGCCGCCTGTCAGTCCAGCTCAGTCTGACCACGAGAGAGAGGGAGAGAGAGAGGGAGGGAAGGAAGGAAGGTGGGACAGGGAGAGAGAGATAGAGGTGGGGGTTGGGAGAGGGCGAGGAGGGAAGGAAGTTGGGAGAGGGAGAGACAGAGAAGGTGGAGGAAGGAGAGAGAGAGAGAGATGGGGGGAAGGTTGGAAAGTCAGACAGAGAGAGAGAGAGAGAATGGGGGTTGGGAGAGGGCAAGGGGGAAGGGGGAAGGAAGGTGGGAGAGGGAGAGAGAGAGGGAGAATGGGGGTTGGGAGAGGGCAAGGGGGAAGGAAGGTGGGAGAGGGAGAGGGAGAGAGAGAGAGAAAGTGAGAATGTGGAGGAAAGTGGGAGAGGGAGATAAAGGGGGAAGGTGGGAGAGAGAGAGAGAGAGAGAGAGGGGGGGGGGGTGGGAAAGGGAGTGAGAGAGAGGGGGAAGGACAGTGAGCGAGAGAGAGAGAGAGAGAGAGAGAGAGAGAGAGAGAGAGAGATCAGCAATGACATTGTCAACGTTAATGTTCACCTGGGTTCAATTCTTGCTACATACTGTAAGTACCATGAAAATTAATGCACTTAATTTCCCTCTTGAACACAATTCTGCCAGCAGCATACCACCCTGCATACCATTGCTGGCTTGCTTCTGAAGCTAAGCAGGGTTGGTCCTGGTCAGTTCCTGGATGGGAGACCAGATGCTGCTGGAAGTGGTGTTGGAGGGCCAGATGGAGGCACTCTTTCCTCTGGTCTAAAAAATATCCCAATGCCCCAGGGCAGTGATTGGGAACACTGCCCGTGTAGGGTGCTGTCTTTCAGATGAGATGTTAAACGGGTGTCCTGACTCTCTGAGGTCATTAAAGATCCCATGGCACTTATTGTAAGAGTATGGGTGTTAACCCTGGTGTCCTGGCTAAATTCCCAATCTTGCCCTCACCTAATAATCCCCAGTTTACAATTGGCTCATTAATCCCCCTCCTCTCCCCTGTAACTATTGTCCAGGTCGTTGCTGCAAATGAGAATGTGTTCTCAGTCAACTTACCTGGTAAAATAACGGATAAATAAAAAATCTACCTTTGAACCGTGTGAATTCTGGCTTTGTGTTTTAGTTAATTCGACAAGGCTCCATGCTGATCCTTTTTACAAGGAGCCCATGTGCACCTAAGTAAAACAGTGTAGGCACACAAAAAGACATTTAGGAGCACAATAAAACATTTTTTGAGATAATAATGCTAGAATCCCCCAAAAATTATTGGCACATTGGTGCTCCGAAATTTAAATTCCAGGTCGCATATCAAAATATTTCGGCACATATGTGAGTAAAATGGTCACACTGTAGGGCTCTGATCTACCTCTGATAGCGTTCACAGCGATGGCCTCTCAATCCCCAAATACTTTGCCACTTGTTGAGACCTGTATTAACTGACCGCTGTATCAGGATCTACTATGTTATTGGACAAACAGGATTAATGTGTTTTGGAATAGGCTCATTGGCAATCATTGTCCATGCAAGTGGATGTTGATGGCGAATGGTTGACAGCACAACATTTAATATGTAGCTTTGTTCGTCCAGCTTGCACAGTCTGGAAATGTGGCACTTGAGCAGATAGAAAATAAAATGTTCTCCGTGTTGCTGTACGACCCCCACAAGTGTCACAGAACTCATCTGTAGGTAACCAGTACCGGTAAAAAAAATGATGGAAGGATATAAGTAAAGACCAAACCTGCGTTGTAGTACTGGAGACTGGTCTGAGTCTGGTCTCAGTGTTGTAGTACTGGAGACTGGTCTAAGTCTGGTCTCAGTGCTGTAGTACTGGAGACCGGTCTGAGTCTGGTCTCTGTGCTGTAGTACTGGAGACTAGTCTGAGTCTGGTCTCAGTGCTGTAGTACTGGAGACTGGTCTGAGTCTGGTCTCAGTGTTGCAGTACTGGAGACTGGTCTGAGTCTGGTCTCAGTGTTGTAGTACTGGAGACCGGTCTGAGTCTGGTCTCAGTGTTGTAGTACTGGAGACTGGTCTGAGTCTGGTCTCAGTGTTGTAGTACTGGAGACTGTTCTGAGTCTGGTCTCAGTGTTGTAGTACTGGAGACTGGTCTGAGTCTGGTCTCAGTGTTGTAGTACTGGAGACTGGTCTGAGTCTGGTCTCAGTGTTGTAGTACTGGAGACTGGTCTGAGTCTGGTCTCAGTGTTGTAGTACTGGAGACTGGTCTGAGTCTGGTCTCAGTGTTGTAGTACTGGAGACTGGTCTGAGTCTGGTCTCAGTGTTGTAGTACTGGAGACTAGTCTGAGTCTGGTCTCAGTGCTGTAGTACTGGAGACTGGTCTAAGTCTGGTCTCAGTGTTGTAGTACTGGAGACTGGTCTGAGTCTGGTCTCAGTGTTGTAGTACTGGAGACCGGTCTGAGTCTGGTCTCAGTGTTGTAGTACTGGAGACTGGTCTGAGTCTGGTCTCAATGTTGTAGTACTGGAGACTGGTCTGAGTCTGGTCTCAGTGTTGTAGTACTGGAGACTGGTCTGAGTCTGGTCTCCAGACCACATATTGAGAGTATCGGTCTTGTCTCAGTGTTGGATACATTTGTACTTTTGTCTTGACTCGGTCTTGACTCGGTCTCTGACAGTGACGATTCTTCTTCCGGAGACCAGAGGAGTAAAAAATGAATAATTATCATCTTCCATTAATTCAGTGCATAAAACCACTTGTCAGGCCAAATATATACACTCCTTTCTTGAAACATGAATATCTTAACAGCCTTTATATGTATTATAGACATGTTTGCACAGTGGCAAGCTTATAGGCCTTCAGTGTGTGACAGGTTTGTGATTCTGAAAGGACAGCAACTGTAATACCAGACACTCATGTAGGAGAGGGCACTTTTTGTGAAACACAAAGGGAATATGGTGTAGTGGAGGGAATACACAGGTATAATCGTATAGACACTTTCTTTTCATTGGGCATTGCATATACTCACTACTTAAACCCCTACTGAGGCGTATCAAAGTAGTATAGAGGAGGTGTTGTAAAAGGTTAATCTGAAGTGTTGGTTAGTAAGCTATTTGTGATGCACAATTGTCATCATGAGCTGTTTGCATTAGGGACATACAGTAGAGGACAGAGGCCCACCCACTGGGGAGCCAGGCCCTGCCAGGCCCTTCCTTCCAATCAGATTGATGTGATTTATGCATTGTTGTGGACTTAGACCATCACATTTTTGTATTTTTTTTTCTATTATAAAAAGGTGTGATTTTGAGGAATCTCGTGAAACTCTTAAATAAACATAACAAACATAGGATTTTTCACATAGGATGCCTGGCCTTTGCTGGGCGGGCAGTTTGGGACCGTTTTGGCAACATTAGAGTATACCCACTTCTCCAGGCACCACTACACCACTGCATTGTTGGCAGAATTTATGGATGTAGTTCAATGCATAATTAATATAATTCACCAATACATTTCTTGGTAGGCCAAAAAATATTGCTATAAGGTTATAAATCACAGCTGGTCTGGTACATTGTTTGCTGCCTCCATTCGGGATACACAGTTTCAGTTTCAATGACTTAATATTCGGGACAAAATCGACAAATGTAACTAAGGCTGGGAATGTCAATGCAATCAACTAGCAAGGGCAATAACCACAAGTCAGTCATAACGTAGCTAATAGGCTAGCATATCTATTTATGTAGAAAGATAAAAACAAGCATATCTATTGATGTAGCAAGCTAAAAACCCGGAGCCTAACGTTAGCTAGATACCTAGCTAGCAGCTAGGAGGATGTCATGTCATGTCATTGGAGGACTGGGTGAGTGACTGACTTTTCCCCCTTATATCATTTTTTTCAGTGGTTATACACAGCTAGAGATGCAGGTGTCATTTGGTTACCTTGAGAGAACTTGAACGACTGTTATCCAGCTGGCATATCTCTTTGTGTTCACAAATTCACTCCGGCAATCTACTCCGATTTCAGAGAACTCTCGTCTGAGTGTGCCAGAGGCAGAACAACTTTATGAATTTACGAATGCGCAACACCTGCTGAATATGAACGGTGTCAGTAAACAAAGGCAAAAAAAGTCATAACTTGTCAAGAACGCTCTAGATAACATGTAAATAGCCTAACCAGCTCTGCTAAGGTGAGTAAAATTGTCAGAGTGAGGTGTTCTCTCATTTGTGTCTGGAAGTACAATACCAGTCAAAAGTTTGGACACACCTACTGATGGAAGGGTTTTTCTTTAGATTTCCTATTTTCTACATTGTAGAATAATAGTGAAGACATCAAAACTATGATATAACACATATTGAATCATGTAGTAACCAAGAAACTGTTAAACAAATCAAAACAGATTTTAAATTTGATATTTTTCAAAGTATCTGCCTTTTGCCTTGATGACAGCTTTGCACACTCTTGGAATTCTCTCAACCAGCTTCACATGCAATGGTTTTCCAACAGTCTTGAAGAGATTCCCACATACGCTGAGCACTTGTTGGCTGCTTTTCCTTTACTCTGCGGTCCAACTCATCCCAAACTGTCTCAATTGGGTTGAGGTTGGGTGATTGTGGAGGCCAGGTCATCTGATACAGCACTCCATCACTCTCCTTCTTAGTCAAAAAGACCTTACACAGCCTGGAGGTGTGTTGGGTCATTGTCCTGTTGAAAAACAAATGATAGTCCCATTAAACGCACATCCGGACGTGATTGTGAGTCCCCAAAGGCCGCGTACAATTGGCCCAGCGTCGTCCGGGTTAGGCCGTCATTGTAAATAATAATTGTGTTTAACTGACTTGCCTATTTAAATAAAGGTGGAATAAAAGTGAAAAATGTAAAAGTGCAAACCAGATGGGACAGCGTATCGCTGCAGAATGCTGTGGTAGCCATGCTGGTTAAGTGTGCCTTGAATTCTAAATAAATCACTGACAGTGGCACCAGCAAACTACCCCCACACCAGCACACCTCTTTCACCATGCTTCACGGTGGGAAATACACACGCAGAGATCATCCATTCACCTACTCTGCGTCTCACTAAGACACGACGGTTGGAAACAGAAATATATTTTTTAGACTCATCAGACCAAAGGACAGTTTTCCATCACTCTAATGTCCATTGCTCGTGTTTATTGGCCCATGCAAGTTTCTTCTTATTGGTGTCCTTAAGTAGTGGTTTCTTTGCAGCAATTCGACCATTAAGACAGTTGATATGGAGATGTGTCTGTTAAATTGAACTCTGTGAAGCATTTATTTGGGCTGCAATTTCTGAGGCTGGTAACTCTATGAACTTATCCTCTGCAGCAGAGGTAACTCTGGGTATTCCTTTCCTGTGACGGTCCTCATGAGAGCCAGTTTCATCATAGCGCCTGATTGTTTGTGCTTTTTTGAGGTATTGTTCGATTTGACTCTATTAAGCATTTCCCTAGCTCGTTTGTGAGAACCAGTTAGCCTTCAGTCCTAGTTTTTATTCACATGCCTGTTTGCCTACCTGCGTATGACCATTACCTGCTCGTGACCGCGATTCCTGCCTTCTGCGAAATAAACACCTGCCGCACTCTGTGCGTGAATCTACACTTTTTTCTTCCTGAGTATTCATTACACTTTGTCAAAACACAACTGATTGTCTCAAATGCGTTGAGAAGGAAAGAAATTCCACAAATTAACTTTTAACAAGGAACACCTGTTAATTGAAATGCATTCAAGGTGACTACCTCATGAGAGATTGCCAAGGGAGTCCAAAGCTGTCATCAAGGGCAAATGGTGGCTATTGAAGAATATCTATCTATATTTTGATTTAACATTTCTTTTCTTACTACATGATTCCATAAGTGTAATTTCATAGTTGTGATGTTTTCACTATTATTCTAAAATGTGGAAAATAGTTCAAATAAAGAATAACTTTGGAATGAGTAGGTGTGTCCAAACTTTTTACTGGTACTTTAGCAACTTTAGCCAGTTAGCTTGATTGCTTGGTTGGGACAACCATGCATTGGCAGGCAAGCTGCAGAAGGAGGAGGAGGCTATAATTCTGCATTGTCTATCAGTGGAATTTTGATGGCCAACTAGCTGAAAGTTTGATAGGGTTTGTCTAATGTTCCTTCGTTAGATTTTAGCTCATCTTTCTCTGGCTAGCATTAGTTGTTGATCTTGTTGTTGTTGATGTGCATAACTGAGGGAGAGAGAGCCTACCTTTTCATGGTTGCTGATCAATAAGACTGTAAAGTTCCCAAATTTAAGAGGACTCCCGTGGTGTTTAAATATTTGCAGAAATCCATTTAGATATATTTTGTGGCTTTTGGCGAACATATTCTAATGATCTAAAGTCACGATGTTGCGACTGCCTGTAAACACACAGTCCAGTTCAAAGTGAATGATGGCAAGCCCGTATGGCAAATTGCTTGTTTGTATAAAGTTCTACTCTAGCTCTGATTGGCTATACTGGTCTGTGTAGACTCTGGTCCTGGCCAAGACAGATGTTTTTATTCGGTTTTATTTACTGCAGTGTCTATTAATTGTCCAAAAGCATCTCTCGTCTACCTCTCACTCTCTCTCCCTCTCTTTCTCACCTACCTCTCGCTCTCCCTCTCTCTCTCTATCTCTCGTCTACCTCTCTCTCTCTCTCGTCTACTTCTCTCTCTCTCTTTCTTGTCTACTTCTTTTGTCAACATCTCTTTCTTGTCTACTTCTCACTCTCTCTCAATTCAATTTAATTTCAATTCAAATGACAAAATAAGGGGCTTTATTGGCATGGGAAACACGTGTTAACATTGCAAAATTACAATTAAGTGAAATAGACAATAAACAAAAGTGAAATAAACATTAAAACAATTAACAGTAAACATTACACTCACAAAAGTTTTTCTAAAGGCCCACTCTATGTCTCGTTCCTGTTTAATTTGTTGCAGTCTATTAATTGTCCAAAAGCCTCTCTCGTCTAACCCCCCTCCCTCTCTCTCTCTCTCTCTCTCTCTCTCTCTCTCTCTCTCTCTCTCTCTCGTCTACCTCTCATTCTCTCAATTCAATTAAAATGACATAGTAAGGGGCTTTATTGGCGTGGGAAACTTATTTACATTGCCCAAGCAAGTGAAATAGATCATAAACAAAAGTGTAAAAAACAATAAAAAATGTACAGTAAACATTACACTCACAAAGGTTTTATAAAGGCCTACTCAAGCTCTGATTGGCTATAGCACACCGGTGTAGACTCCGGTCCTGTTTTATTTGCTGCAGTGTCTATTAATTGTCCAAAAGCCTCTCTCGTCTCTCCCTCTCTGACGCTCTCTCTCACGCTCTCTCTCTCTCTCTCTCTCTCAATTTATATTTAAGGGGCTTTATTGGCTTGGGAAACACATGTTTACATAATAAAATCAAGTGAAATAGATAATAAACAAAAGTGAAATAAACAATAAAAAATGTACAGTAAACATTAAACTCACAATAGCTCCAAAAGAATAAAGACAAATGTCATACTATGTCTATATATACAGTTTTGTAATGGTGTGCTAATAGTTAAGATACAAAAGGGAAAATAAATAAACATAAATACAGGTTGTTTTTACAATGGTGGTTGTTCTTCACTGGTTGCCCTTTTCTTGTGGCAACAGATCATAAATCTTGCTGCTGTGATTGCACAGTGTGGTATTTCACACAATATATATGGGAGTTCACCAAAATTGGATTTGTTTTCAAATTCTTTGTGGGTCTGTGTAATCTGAGGGAAATATGTGTCTCTAATATGGTCATACATTTGGCAAGAGGTTAGGAAGTGCAGCTCAGTTTCCACCTCATTTTGTGGGCAGGCTATGCTCAGTCTGTACATAAACAAAGATTTCCTTAGTTTTGGGTCAGTCATGGTGGTCAGGTATTCTGCCACCGTGTACTCTCTGTTTAGGAACAAAAAGCATTTTGTTGGTAAATTCTTTACAATGTGTTAAGTAATTATCTTTTTGTTTTCTCATGATTTGGTTGGGTCTAATTGTGTTGCTGTCCTGGGGCTCTGTAGGATCTGTTTGTGTTTGTGAATAGAGCCCCAGGACCAGCCTGCTTAGGGGGCTCTTCTCAAGGTTAATTTCTCTGTTGGTGATGGCTTTGTTATGAAAGGTTTGGGAATCGCTTCCTTTTAGGTAGTTGTAAAATTGAATGGCAAACCTTGCTCCATTTCCTGAAAACATTAAACACAAAACCTCATCTTCAAGCACTATTTACATAACCTCTGACTCCTCTCACAAAATGAAACATTCGCATCAAAACAGTTTTACCTGTGTTCAAAATCAAACACGGCTCTCAAATCATAAACAAAGTGATCAAAATGATATACACTCTCAAGCAGTCAGTAAACAATACCCCGAAAAATAGAAAACACATTGTTCAAAACATACAATTCTCAGGGAGGAGTACAATTTTAATCTAAAAAAATATTCATATTTTTCCGTCATTGTCTTTTGATGAACAAAAACATGTTCTATCATAGTAGCTCAAAATTTATCAGAAATTACTACTCTGTTTTGCACTTTGCAATTTTGTTTTTTGTTCTTCCTCCTCCTTGTACCCCTATTTTTACAGTACTGTACCCTGCATCTCACAAACTTGTCCTTTGTCTCTGTGATACTGGAATTTTTGTTCTTTGTTGATATGAACCTGCAACCAGTCAAAATCTATTGAGCAGTCAGTACTGTTAATAAATGGAAAGCACAATGTTCAGGGCCATACAATTTGTCCATTGTACAGTATACAGCCTACAATGCACTGTACTACAGTATACAATACTAAAAGGAACAAAAATCAAAGGAGTAAACGTGATCAATGTGCTTCTTCTTGTCTTTGGGCTGGGTCAGGCCAGAGCACTTCGTCGACATCACAAGCAATATTGTCCCTCCTGAGGCAATGGGGGAAGGAGCCTCTTGGGTGTATCCAGCCCTGACATGATTCCTCACCTATATCACCACAGGCTAAATCCATGGCTTCCAGCAGATTTACTCCGGTGTAGGGTTGTCTATCATACACTTTCCATCTCCAAGAGGAGGAAATCTCCTCACTCGGATTCAGGAAAGGCGAGTATGGAGGGAGGTACAAGTTCATAAACTGCCCATTGATGTTAAACCATTCCCTTACATGAGCAGCTCGGCGGAAACTGACATTGTCCCACACTATCACATAGGTGGGAATGGGATTCTCATTTAGCTCTTGACCCTGCTGCTCTTGAACCTGCTGCTCAAATAAAATATATCTTAAATTGGCAATAAATGTTAGAAGGTGCTGGGTGTTATATGGCCCGAGTGTAACATGGTGATGTAGAACTCCATGGTTGCTGATAGCACCACAGATTGTGACATTGCCACCTCGTTGACCAGGGACTTCAATAATGGCCCGCTGTCCAATCGTGTTTCGGCCTCTCGTTCTCCTCTTTGTTAGATTGAAGCCTGCTTCATCGACAAAGATGAACTCATGGGGTCTGTCCAAGGATTCCAAGTCAAATATTTTCTGTGTAGAAATACAATATACTGTATGTAGGATTCGTACAGAAGTCGTACAGAGAGAGTGCTATACTGTAGAGTACAATTAGGCTTCTGATTCACATACATTGTATGTACTGAAGAGTAATGTCATTCACATAGTATGTGTTAGTACTCTAGACAATCTGGATTACAGTAAATGTTTCTGAATGTACACTTGCACATACTGAGCTCGCAGTTCTTTCACCCTTGGTGAGTTTCTCTCAAAAGGCACTCTGTATACTTGTTTCATTCGCATCCTGTTACGATGGAGGACACGGTCAATTGTGGAAATGCTCACACTGTCGATTCCCTGGAAGTGTGTGTTGTCTTGTATCACTCGTTCCTGGATTTCTCTGAGTCTCATTGCATTATCTTGAAGGACCATGCCAACTATAACGGCCTCTTGCTCCCTAGTGAATGTAGCTGTCCTTCCACCTGCATGTGGCAGCCTTACAATTATACAAAAAGTAGTTGTGCAGTTGCAAAACATATTCATGCAGTACAATACTTACAGTGATTAACTTTACAAATGTCTATTGAAACAGCTGCATATAGTGTAGTACAGTAAATTTGCAATTACAAAAATACAGTAGTATACTGTACCTTTTCTCTTCTCTGAATGTTCTTACTATGGTGGACACAGAAAATTGGCTCAAATTGGGTTGCACTCTAAGTCCTGCTTCCCTCATTATCAGTCCATGGGCAAGAACATGGTCTACAACTGTTGCTCGAATTTCATCAGATATTTCCACTCTTTGTCTTCCTCTTCGTCCTCGTCCTCTTTCTTTCCCTCCTCCTCCTCCTCCTCGTCGCCCACCTCGCATACGCACTCGTCCTCGTCCTCTCACATTGTTTCTTCTATCCATTCTCAGACTTTCTCCTTCCAACCTTCAACAACCTGTTTGCTCTCTGAACTGGCTTATATTGGTTTTGTCACATCATTTGAAACAGGTTAAATCAATTTTGAGTGGTTGTCTTCAATCAATGACATGTATTCTCTATTTGTATTTGATTGTTCCCACTTGTGTTTACCAGTATGGATGACATGTGCATTAGAGTGCGGAATGTGTTTTGAGAATGAGAATGTGTTTAGAGTTTTGCTGAAAAGTCTAAGTGAGATCTGCAAATTGTGTTTCACCATGTGAAATGGTTTAAGGTATTGACAACAGACTGCATAATTAGCTAAATGAGTCCAAGCAACTGAGAACTTTGTTCAGCCAATGAGTTTTAGTGTTTTAGCAATTGAGAAAAACTGTAATAGTTTGTAAGATGTTGATTTAAGCACCTGGAGTGGAAGTCAAGTACGTGATAATGTGAGTACACCGTATGGTACATCAAATAAAAGGAGAGATTTACCTGGATTTGCATTTTCAATGCCGGCAGTAGTAGAAAAGGTGAAGAAATGATTCAATTAAAAATATATATCTGACTTGCATGTAAGATCATATCAGAACACTTTAAAGTGGTCCATCTTTAACCTCTTGAAGCTAGGGGGCACTATTTTTATGTTTGGAAAAATAACGTTCCCAAAGTAAACAACCTATTTCTCAGGACCAGATGCTAGAATATGCATATAATTTACAGATTAGGATAGAAAACATTCTAAAGTTTCCAAAACTGTCAAAATATTGTCTGTGAGTATAACAGAACAGGTATTGCAGGCGAAACCCTGAGGAGAATCCAATCAGGAAGTGCCTCTTATTTTGAAACCCTTCTGTTCCTATGCATGCCTATCCTCCATTTAAAGGGATATCAACCATATTTCTTTTTATATGGCTTCCTTAAGGTGTCAACAGTCTTTAGACATAGTTTCAGGCTTTTATTTTGAAGAATTAGCGTGAAAGATCACATTGCGTAAGTGGATAGGTGGGGGCTCTCAGGGTGAGTTTTTGCGCTACAGAGTAAAGCCGCCATTGTTCCTCCCGCTGTTATTGAAAAACCTACACACTCGGTTGATATATTATCGAATATATATTTTAAAAACTACCTGAGGAATGATTATTAAAAAAATGGACATGTTTCTGTGGACATTATGAAGACTTTTTGGAATTTCCGTCTGCGTTGTCGTGACCGCTCTTTCCTGTGAATTTCTGAACATAACGCGACAAACAAACGGAGGTATTTTGGGTATAAAAATAATCTTTATGGAACAAAAGGAACATTTGTTGTGTAACTGGGAGTCTCGTGAGTGAAAACATCCGAATATCATCAAAGGTAAATGCTTATTTTAATTGCTGTTCTGATTTTCGTGACCAAGCTTCCTGATGCTAAGTGTACATAATGCTATGTTAGGCTATCGATAAACTTACACAAACGCTTGGATTGCTTTCGCTGTAAAGCATAATTTCAAAATCTGAGACGACGGGTCGATTAACAAAAGGCTAAACTGTGTTTTGCAATATTGCACTTGTGATTTCATGAATATGAATATTTTTTTGTAATATTACTTAACTGTTGCGCTATGCTATTCAGCGGTTGCTGACGAAAATGATCGACAGGGATGGGTAGCGTCAAGAAGTTAACTCTAACAACAATTTGCAAAGCAAGGAAACAGAAAGCTTAAAGATCATTACAAAATAGAAAGCAGTAGCTACTGCTACACAACCACAGGCACACAGACATGCAGACACACTCACAGACAGCAACAGACATACAGACAGCACTATACACACAGGTACAGACACAGATAGACAGCAGGTACACATACATACAGACAGCAGGTCCACACATACATACAGACAGCAGGTCCACACACAGACAGACAGCAGGTACACACAGACAGACAGCAGGTACACACACAGACAGAAGGCAGGTACACATACAGACAGACAACAGGTACACATACCAACAGACAGCAGGTCCAGAGACAGACAGCAGGTACACATACACAGACAGACAGCAGGTACACACACAGACAGACAGCAGGTACAGACACAGACAGACAGCAGATCCACACACAGACAGACAGCAGGTACACACACACACAGACGGACAGCAGGTACACACACACACAGACAGACAGCAGGTACACACACACACAGACAGACAGCAGGTCCACACACAGACAGACAGCAGGTCCACACACAGACAAACAGCAGGTCAACACACAGACAGATAGCAGGTACACACACAGACAGACAGCAGGTGCACATACAGACAGACAACAGGTATGCATACCGACAGACAGCAGGTCCACAGACAGACAGCAGGTACACATACACAGACAGACAGCAGGTACACACACAGACAGACAGCAGGTACAGATACAGACAGACAGCAGGTCCACAGACAGACAGCAGGTACACACACACAGACAGACAGCAGGTACACACACACAGACAGACAGCAGGTACACACACACAGACAGACAGCAGGTCCACACACAGACAGACAGCAGGCACACACACAGACAGACAGCAGGTACACACACATACAGATAGCAGGTACACACACACAGACAGACAGCAACAGACATACAGACAGCACTATACACACAGGTACAGACACAGATAGACAGCAGGTACACATACATACAGACAGCAGGTCCACACATACATACAGACAGCAGGTCCACACACAGACAGACAGCAGGTACACACAGACAGACAGCAGGTACACACACAGACAGAAGGCAGGTACACATACAGACAGACAACAGGTACACATACCAACAGACAGCAGGTCCAGAGACAGACAGCAGGTACACATACACAGACAGACAGCAGGTACACACACAGACAGACAGCAGGTACAGACACAGACAGACAGCAGATCCACACACAGACAGACAGCAGGTACACACACACACAGACGGACAGCAGGTACACACACACACAGACAGACAGCAGGTACACACACACACAGACAGACAGCAGGTCCACACACAGACAGACAGCAGGTCCACACACAGACAAACAGCAGGTCAACACACAGACAGATAGCAGGTACACACACAGACAGACAGCAGGTGCACATACAGACAGACAACAGGTATGCATACCGACAGACAGCAGGTCCACAGACAGACAGCAGGTACACATACACAGACAGACAGCAGGTACACACACAGACAGACAGCAGGTACAGATACAGACAGACAGCAGGTCCACAGACAGACAGCAGGTACACACACACAGACAGACAGCAGGTACACACACACAGACAGACAGCAGGTACACACACACAGACAGACAGCAGGTCCACACACAGACAGACAGCAGGCACACACACAGACAGACAGCAGGTACACACACATACAGATAGCAGGTACACACACACAGACAGACAGCAGGTACACACACACAGACAGACAGCAGGTACACATACACAGACAGATAGCAGGTACACACACAGACAGACAGCAGGTTCACACACAGACAGATAGCAGGTACACACACAGACAGACAGCAGGTACACACATACAGTGCCTAAAGAAATTCTAGACCCCCTTGAACTTTTTTCATATTTTGTTACAAAGTGGGACTAAAATTGATTTAATTGTACATCTACACAAAGGTGAAAATACATGTCTACAAGTCTTTACAAATTGTCATTGCATAAGCACATATTCAACTACAAAGACCAGCAAGCTTTTCAAAAGCCACATAAAGAATGACAGTGATTGGTAGATGGGTAAAAATATCAAATCAGACATTGAATATCTGTTTAAGCATGGTCAAGTTAATAATTAGGCTGTGGATGATGTATTATTCCACCCAGACACATCAAAGATACAGTTGTCCTTCTGAATGGAGCAGCAGGACAGCAAGGAAAATGCTTAAGGATGTCACCATGAGGCCATTGGTGATTTTAAATCAGCAGATTTAGATTTTTTGATTCATTAGCCGACGCCGATAGCGACAGTTAGTCTTACTGGGGTCTGACACAACAAAAAATACATTACAGACAAAATACTTTACAATTTACATACTGTACAGTTGTGGCCAAAAGTTTTGAGAATTACACAAATATTAATTTTCACAAAGTTGGCTTCTTCAGTGTCTTTAGATATTTTTGTCAGATGTTACTATGGAATAGTGAAGTATAATTACAAGCATTTCAGAAGTGTTGAAGGCTTTTATTGACAATTACATGAAGTTGATGCAAAGGGTGAATATTTGCAGTGTTGACCCCCTTTGCAATCCGCCCTGGCAAGCTGTCAATTAACTTCTGGGTCACATCCTGACTGATGGCAGCATATTCTTACATAATCAATGCTTGGAGTTTGTCAGAATTTGTGGGTTTTTGTTTGTCCACGCGCCTCTTGAGGATTGACCACAAGTTCTCAATGGGATTAAAAGATCTGGGGAGTTTCCTGGCCATGGACCCAAAATATCAATGTTCCCCGAGCCACTTAATAATCCCTTTTGCTTTATGGTAAGGTGCTCCATCAGGCTGGAAAAGGCATTGTTCGTCCCCAAACGGTTCCTGGATAGTTGGGAGAATTTGCTCTCGGAGGATGTGTTGGTACCATTCTTTATTCATGGCTGTGTTCTTAGGCAAAATTGTGAGTGAGCCCACTCCCTTGGCTGAGAAGCAACCCCACACATGAATAGTCTCAGGAAGCTTTACTGTTGGCATGACACAGGACTGATGGTAGCGCTCACCTTGTCTTCTCTGGACAAGCTTTTTTCCATATGCCCCAAACAATCGGAAAGGGGATTCATCAGAGAAAATGACTTTACCCCAGTCCTCAGCAGTCCAATCCCTGTACATTGTGCAGAATATCAGTCTGTCCCTGATGTTTTTCCTGTAGAGAAGTGGCTTCTTTGCTGCCCTTCTTGACATCAGGCCACCCTTCAAAAGTCTGGTGCCCTGATCCCGCAGCTGAATCAACTTTAGGAGACAGTCCTGGTGCTTGCTGGACATTCTTGGACGCCCTGAAGCCTTCTTCACAAAAATTGAACTGCTCTCCTTGAAGTTCTTGATGATCCGATAAATGGTTGATTTAGGTGCAATCTTACTGGCAGCAATATCCTTGCCTGTAAATCAATGATGATGGAATGTATTTCCTTGCAGGTAACCATTATTGACAGAGGAAGAACAATGATTACATGCACCACCCTCGTTTTGAAGCTTCCAGTCTGTTATTCGAACTCAATCAGCATGACAGAGTGATCTCCAGCCTTGTCCTCGTCAACACTCACACCTGTGTTAACGAGAGAATCACTGACATGATGTCAGCTGGTCCTTTTGTGGCAGGGATGAAATGCAGCGGATTTTTGGGGGGGTGTTAATTTGCATGGCAAAGAGGTTCTTTGCAATTAATTGCAATTCATCTGATTACTCTTCATAACATTCTGGATGATATGCAAATTGCCATCATACAAACTGAGACAGCAGCCTTTGTGAAAATTAATATTTGTGTAATTCTCAAAACTTTTGGCCACGACAGTACATTTAAAAGCATTTACCTGTAGTGTGTGTGTGTGTGTGTGTGTGTGTGTGTGTGTGTGTGTGTGTGTTTGTGTGTGTGTGTATCTATCAGTTACACAGACATGTCAGTACAGACACACAACAAGTAGGTCACATGGGGAGAGGCGTTGTGCTGTGAGATGTTGATTTATTTGTTTTTTGAAACCAGGTTTGCTGTTCACTTGCGCTATATAAGATATATGCTGTTCACTTGCGCTATAATACTGTACATTTCCTTGAATTTGTGGACTGTGAAAAGACCCTGGTGGCATGTCTGGTGGGGTAAGTGTGTGTGTCAGTGCTGTGTGTAAATTGACTATGCAAGCAATTGATGTTTCTTGTAAAAATAAGAGGTGACAAAGTCAGTCTTTCCTCAACTCTTAGCCAAGAGAGACTGGCATGCATAGTATTAATTTTAATATTAGCCCTCTGATTACAATGAAGAGCAAGATGTGCCACTCTCTTCTGGGCCAGCTGCAGCTTAACTAAGTCCTTCTTTGCAGCACTTGACTGGACACTAATCAAGATAAGATAAATCTAGAGCCTGCAGGACTTGCTTTTTGGAGTGTGGTGTCAAAAGAGCAGAGCATCTCTTTATTACTGACAGACCTCAACCAAACATTACAACCGTTGAATTTGCATTCCACACCATTCATTACTAGATTCAGCTGAGGTCTAGAATGATTTGTAAAAAGTAACAGATTGCAACACTTTGTTAAGGGTTTTAATGATTTAATTGTCTGTGGTTGCTGATGCGTATACAGTTGAATCATCAGCCTATATGGGCACAAATGCTTTGTTTAACCTCTAGTGACACCCCATCCCATGAACGGGACCGATGTCATCATCTGACACTAATTAGCATAACACAACGGAAATAAATATTCCTAGAAAATATTCCTATTCATGAAAATCACAAATGAAATATATTGAGACACAGCTTAGCCTTTTGTTAATCACCCTGTCATCTCAGATTTTCAAAATATGCTTTACAGCCAAAGCTAGACAAGCATTTGTGTAAGTCTATCGATAGCCTAGCATAGCATTTTGTCCAGCTAGCAGCAGGTAACTTGTTTTCACTCACGAGACTCACAGTTAGATAGCAAATGTTCCTTTTTTCCAAAAATATTATTATTGTAGGCGAAATACCTCCGTTTGTTCTTCACGTTTGGCTGAGAAATCGCTCGGAAATTGCAGTAGTTGAAAACGGCAAAAAATATTCCAAATTAGCTCCATAATATCGACAGAAACATGGCAAACATTGTTTATAATCAATCCTCAAGGTGTTTTTTTAAATATCTATTCGATAATATATCCATCGGGACAATTCGGGACAAAATCACAAAATTAAAATTCCTCAAACATACAAGTATTATACACCATTTTAAAGATAAACTTCTTGTAAATCCAACCACTGTGTCCGATTTCAAAAAGGCTTTACGGCGAAAGCACACTTTGCGATTATGTTAGGTCAGCACCTAGCCACAGAAACCCATATAGCCATTTTCCAGCCAAGGTGAGGGCTCACAAAAGTCAGAAATAACGCTTAAATTAATCATTAACCTTTGATGATCTTCATCAGATGGCACTCATAGGACTTCATGTAACACAATACATGTATGTTTTGTTCGATAAAGTTCATATTTATATCCAAAAATATCAGTTTACATTGGCGCGTTATGTTCAGAAATGCATTGTCTCAAAAGCCACATCAAATTACAGAAATACTCATCATAAACATTGCTAAACGATATAAGTGTTAAACACATGAATAAAGATAAACTTCTCCTCAATGCAACCGCTGTGTCAGATTTCAAAAAGGCTTGATGTCGAAAACACACTTTGCGATTTTGTTAGGTCAGTACCTAGCCACAGAAACCCATACAGCCATTTTCCAGCCAAGGAGAAGGCTCACAAAAGTCAGAAATAGCATTAAAATTAATCACTTACCTTTGATGATCTTCATCTGGTGGCACTCCCAGGTCTCCATGTTAGACAATACATGTTTGTTTTGTTCGATAATGTCCCTCTTTATGACCCAAAACCTCATTTTTATTCATGCGTTTTGTCCAGTAATCCGAATGCTCAAGGCGCATGCACTAAGTCCAGACTAAAAGTTTTTAAAAAGTAAAATAAAAGTTAGTAGAAACATGCCAAATTATGTTGAAAATCAAAGCTCTGGTTATTTTTGTCATAAATAATCAATAATATTTAAACCGGACAAAAGCTTTGTCAATAGAAAAAGAGGAACAAGAAAGGCTCGTTCCCGATAGCTTCCGGACAGGCTGATCACCTTCTTCACTCGCTTTGAGTGAGTACAGTGCCACCGCCAGTTACGCACTCCCTAATACAGTGCCACCGACATGGCCCAATATCAAAGACTGTGGGCTCTACTTCTCCGTGGTCGATGTGAGTAAGACATTTAAGTGTGTTAACCCTCGCAAGGCTGCCGGCCCAGATGGTATCCCTGGCCGCGTCCTCAAAGCATGCACAGACCAGCTAGCTGGTGTGTTTACAGATATATTCAATCTCTCCCTATCCCAGTCTGTTGTCCCCACATGATTCAAGATGGCCACCATTGTCCCTGTACCAAAGAAACCACTCACCGTACCACTCACCTCTGTCATCATGATGTGCTTTGAGAGACTAGTCAAGGTTCATATCCTCAACACTGGGGCCCCACAAGGGTGCGTGCTCAGCCCCCTCCTGTACTCCCTATTCACCCATGACTGTGTGACCAAGCACGCCTCCAATTGAATCATCAAGTTTGCAGATGACACAACAGAGTAGGCTTGATTACCAACAATGATGAGACAGCTATCAGGGAGGAGGTGAGGGCTCTGGGAGTGTGGTGCCAGGAAAATAACCTCTCACTCAATGTCAACAAAACAAAGGAGATGATCATGGACTTCAGGAAACAGCAGAGTGAGCACCTCCTTATCCACATTAATGGGACCACAATGAAAAAGGTGGAAAGCTTCAAGTTCCTCGGCATACACATCACTGACAAACTGAAATGGTCCACCCTCACAGACAGTGTGGTGAACAAGGTTCAACAGCGCCTCTTCAAAGAAATTTGTTGCAACACCTAAAACCATCACAAACTTTTACAGATGCACAATTGAGAGCCTTCTGTTGGGCTGTATCAAGACCTGGTACAACAGCTGCACCGACCACAACCACAAAGCTCTCCAGCGGGTGGTGCGGTCTGCTCAATGCATTACCGGGGGCAAACTTCCCGCCCCCCTGGACACCTACAGCACCTGATGCCAGGTGGACGGCCAAAAAGACAATCAAGGACATCAACCACCTGGGCCACTGCCTGTTCACCTCGCTATCATCCCAAAGGCCAGGTCACTACAGGTGCATCAAAGCTGGGACCAAGAGACTGAAAAACAGCTTCTATCTCAAGGTCATCAGAGGCGGCTGCCTATAGACACAGATTAGGAATCACTGGCTACTTTAATAAAGTTTCCGTATCTAGCATTACTCATCTCATATGCACTGTATAAACTGCACTCCACACTATTCTACTGTATCTTAGTCACTTTTAAATTGTATTTACATATTTCATCACCCATTTCATACTTATATACTGTATTGTATTCTATACTACAACACTGACTGATAAAAGCCATCTCCAGCATTTCAGAGGCTGCTGCCTATAGACATAGATTATGAATCACTAGATTAAGGAAATTAAACACTAGTCACTTTAATAATTTCCCGGGCCAAGAAGCTTGGGCCAAGAAACACGAGGTGATGTCATCACACAACATACGTCATCAGAGTGCGCAACAGAACATTGTACTGTCTACACTCGATTTTAATCAGAACTAAAACTTTTTTGATAAGGATTCCACGATGCGGTTAGCCTTTACTGCTGGGACTGCAAGTTTGTGTTCCATTTCTTGAGTGGATTCCGCGAGTGCTAGTTGGCTGTACTACAGACACCTGTCGTCATCATCGGAAAGAGTCGTTGTTATCTTTTAGTAAAACAACTGGTTGCAGTAAAGAGCCAACCTGGATTTTAACAAGATCATGAGGGAAATCAATGAGTAGCAACAGCTTTACACTATGGAGGAACAACATACTCCATCATGGAAAGATCCGACCACCTCACAAAATAACTTTAACCCGACAAAAAAAGAAAAACAGATTCATCTACAGACACGGATGATTTACTTACAGTTGAAGTAGAGGCTAGTGCTCTGGCTGGAATCCATGCAACACTGGAAAAGTTGTGTGAGGAGGTAGCAGGGCTGAGGGGGAGTTTGGAGTTCAGCCAGAGTGAAATTCTCACGCTCCAAGGAGAGAGCAAGGCAGCCAAGGTAAAAATCTATGATTCCAACATGGATTGTCTATTCAGGGAAAACAGGGTGATGAAGGAGTCGCTACTAGACATACAAAGTTGTATCATACGTGAAAATATTTTTTTCTGGGATTCCAATAATCCAGAGGGCGCGATCAGAGAATTAATGCAATCCGCCTTGAAACTTCCTATAAAGACTGCAAACAAGGTGGCTTTCCACCGAGTACACCAACTTGGAGCTCAGAGAGACAAGACCAAGGGTCCCGACCGATCATCAAAAATTTTAACACTACCAACAAAAGAAGCTGATCAAAAGCAGGGGAAGGGAGCTTAAAGGGACCAAATTCGGTCTCAATGACCAATTTCCAAGAGGGATAAACAAACGTCGTAAGAGACTGTATCCGGAACAGAGGCAACAGAAGGAGAAGGGTAAACATGCCTTTCTCATTGTGGACAAACTCATTAAAGATGGACAGCTATTCCGAGATAGCTCCATAACACCATGGCTGTACTAAATTCTACAGGGACTTCAGGTTATGAAAAAACGAAAGTATGGGAACTGTAAAAATATCTGAACACTTTGAAGTGGATATGAACACACATGTATTCAATTACATGCTCGCTTACACATATGGACTTGTACTTACACACACACACCTGATCTTGCTCTCTTCTCTCACTCTCTCTTTCTCTCTTTCCTCTTCTCTCCTTCTCTCTCTATTGTCGAGAACTGTTTAATAATTTTATATATTTCTTGTTTGTCTATCTTTTTTATGCATTTGTCTACAAGTTTATATATGTTTACAACAAGCAACGGGAAGATATCAGAACACAGGCATTGGGGAATAATGACATATTGTACGGAATACATTTGTACTTTTGTGAAGCTGTCTCTAGAGTAATGCTAGGTCTCTTTCATGATCATATGAAACGTAAATTGCTATGGAAATGCTGGGTGGGATTTTCAATGATGTTAACGGTAATTATGAAAAAACTATGACGGTGATACGATATGGCTTACAATTAGCATCATGAATATTAAGGCTATACGCACTACATGTTACACACATAGACACTCAACCATGCAAATTGGCATGAGTTATTATTTATTTGGACAGCACACATTATAGTCTTCTTATACAGACATCGTACACACAAATCACATCCAATATCAAAGACATAAACCTACACATAATATCTTGTCTCAATGATCTAACATCTGTGGCATTGGCTCACAAGCAAACAGGCAAGGGAATAAATCAAATATTGCTAGAACCTATTTCTTGAATTCTAAATATCAGACATTTGAAAGCTCTAATTTTGACCATCATAATACATCTGATGGCAGTAACTTTACAAGCACTAATTATGTTCCAGTTAGACTGAGAATAGTATCTAATTATGGTAAGGGGGGAAATAAGTATAGCCATTTATAATTGTAACGGTTTAGAAGATTATAAAAAAAGATGATCAGTCTTTACGTGGTTAAAAGAAAAGGAATATAACATATGTTTACAGGAAACTCGCCCTACATCCTTAGATGAAGTTAATAATTTTCTCTCATGGACAAAGGAACTCAAAAGTTGTGATGATACTAATTAACAAAATGAAAACATTTATGCCAATTTATTGAACTTACAGGCAACAAATGATCAAATCATTATGATAGGGCTATAACACAGTGTTAAGTACCTCAATGGACCGTAAAGGTCATCACTCTACAAACTATCATCACCATGCTCTTTTAATTATCTCAATCTACCCAATTCATATTCATTATATAGATAGGCATGCATTATTTTGTCTGGTTTTGCGTCCCAGATAAAGCAAAATATTCTTTGCTCATATGATTTGAAAAAATAATCATCAGGAGTAGGCAGCGCCGTAAGTAAGTGAGTAAACTGAGATATGAGTAAGGAGCTATTCAGGGCAATTTTTCCTTAAATAGACAGGTATTTACTTCTCCATGGTTGCAGGATCTTGGCGATTTTTACACATTTTCTATTGAAATTCATTGTGGATTGCTTATTTAAATATTTTGTGATATGAATACCAAGTATGTCTACTTCACCATCGTATAGGTAAACTGCAGGGTAATGTAAAAGTTGTATTTTTTTAAGATCCAATACATAATATTGTAAACGTATCATAATTAGGTTTTAGTCCAGAGAATACAGAAAAGTTATCTAGATCTTCAATTGCAGGGATCTAGCGTGTGGACTTAATATAAAACTTGAGTCATCGGCATACACGGACACCTTTGTTTTTAAATCTTGGATTTCTAATCCTCTATTGTTGTTATTGGATCTGATTTTAATATCTAGCATTTCGATGGTCATAACAAATAGATATGGTGACAGGGGACACCCTTGTGGACACCCACTTGACTATTCAAAACTCTCTGAGAAGTAACCATTGTTTACTATTTTACACATGTGGTTGTTATACATTATTTTTACCCATTTTATAAGAGAATCACCGAAATTGAAAAAATCCAGGCATTTATAAATAAAATCCAGTCTTACTTTATAAAATGTATTTTCAAAATCCACTATAAATACCAGGCCTGGCTTCTTAGATATTTCATGATGTCCTATTATTTCTAATAGTTGTCGTATATTATCTCCAAGGTATCGTCCAACCTGTCTGATCAGGATGAACAGTACCTGGTAAAACCCTTTTAATTCTGAATGCTATGCATTTCACTAGTATTTTTGCATCACAAAATTGAAGCGTAAGGGGCCTCCAGTTTTTTTTAGATATTTGCCATCTAGGTCTTGTTTTAGTAATAGAGAAATCAGAACTTCCTGCTGAAGTCCTGACAGACTACCATTTCTAGAGTAGTTAAAACAATCTAACAATGGAGCTTTTAGTATGTCAAAAACGGCTTGATATACATCTACCGGTATGCCATCAATTTAATAGCCTCAAAAACATCTTCCTCTGTAATTTGGCCTTCGCACTGATCTTTCTGTACGCTTGTTAATTATATATTTTTTGGATTATTTGGAAATAATTCCTTACCGTAATCTTCATTCAGTGGAGGAGGATGATATGGAAAATAGAACATCTGCCTAAAATATTTAGCATCCTCTTTTAAAATATAATTTGGAGAATAATAGATGACTGTCTTCAGTAACAAGTTTTGGCAAATTATTAAATCTATAAGAGTTATGTGAATGCCAAGTAGATGATGATCTGATCGCATTCTGTCTCCTATTAAAACTTTTTAATCCTTTGATGCAAGAGAGAAAGAGACAAGAAAGTAGTCAAATCGACTAGCTTGATTAAGTCTCCTCCATTTTTATCTCACTAGGTCAGGGTTTTTTAAGTCTCCAAATATCCACTATTTCTAATGTGTCCATAATATTTGTGATTTCCTTAAACTATGATCTCGTTAGAAAGTTAAAATCACATTCCTATCTTAACAAAAATATTCTCTTCATCCTTGATATTTCCTGCACAATGTAAGGGATGTAAACCTCATATACACAGTGTAAAAGCTCTTCAAGCTACAATATTTTCATGATATCACTTTTATACAATTTTTTATGACATCACAAAATATACATACATTTCCCATGTTCCATCTCTCATCATTTCCCACATTTGGATGTTGAAAATATTGATTCCCATCACCAATACTAGGACCAAAAGGAGTCGTCTGCAGCATACAATTTACAATTGGCGTGAGGTATCATAAAAACCCCACACCAATCCTTCCTCCCGTCTGCGGGTGAGTGGTTTCTGTAGATGCTGATCCATTGTAACGAGATATTTGGATCCTCACAGGAGAGTCATGACATCACTGATCCAAGAGTTCCATTATTAGAGCACGGTGGTCAGGATGAGAAGTCACCAGGCCGGAACTACTCCAAACGTTTCACCATGATGACATCACACTATAGGCTTACAGGAAGGACCATAGTATCAGGCAATACACACACACACACACACACAGAGAGAGAAATATTTGAGTGGGAGAGACATTTAAGAGAGACCCTGAGAGGAGCACAATAATCCAGCACCTGGCTGAGCCACAGCCACGTTGAGCCACTGAGCCAGGCTGAGCCGCTGAGCCACTGAGCCAGGCTGAGTTTCTGAGTCAGGCTGAGCCACTGAGCCAGGCTGAGCCACAGTAGAACACCTTGACAGCAGGAAACTGGGCTCTAATCAGGCTGACACCTGATTAGAATCACAAATTACCCCTTTATTCCCCATGACAAAATCACTCTTAGGAACAGCCAGCTGTGGAATAACACACATATTAGAATAATGTCTTTAATATTTTCTCATTTGAAAAGGGTGAGAATCGGGAGATAACAAAACTCAAGAGCTAAGACGTTTGTTTAGGCAGCAAGTTACAAACCACTTCATAACCAAACCTTTATATTATTCTTCCCTTTTTAGCAAATTTGTTTGTGTACGTTTTCAATTATCTTAATTTCATTGGCTTTTTTATCTTGAACACTAACCTCTGTGAGTTTGTCTGGAGCTATATTTAAAGGCGGCCGCCGGCCGGGGCTACGGGGACGCTTTGGAAACTGTTTACATTAGTGGGAAGCTTTTGGTCTCAGATAAAAGTATGTAACCGCGCTGAAGTGCCCTGCTTTTCCCATACACTCTGGAATCCTCTTCAAATCCCCTGTCATTATATCAAATGTTTGGATTAGGGATCTCTAAACCATTTCCGCATTTCAATTTGGTTATTATTCTCCCAGGGTGATATGGCAGTGAATGTCATGGATTACTGTGTACAGTTACAGCCCCATACAGCTTCTGAAGTCGTCTACTGTGTGTGTGTGTCTGTGGATGCATGTGATGCATGTGTGTACGTCAATGTCCTTTATTAACCGTGTCCTATTCAGACATTGCTAACTGACTGGTCAGAGGTGGTCCGGTAAAGAAGCACCACTGCTGACATGAACCCACTGTTTGTCCCCATCATCAGTAGACCTTCACACAATAATCCCTCCCATATTCAATTAATCCAATCAACAGAGTCGCAGCTTTCTGTGTGCCGACCGAGTGTACAGGACTATCTGTGTTAGCTCAGCACTCGTATAGCATCCCACCCTGTCAAACAGACAGACCGACAGATCAACCAACAGACAGACAGGAGAGGGAGGGTCAACATCCAAAGTGATGAATGTCTTTCAATGGAAAAGCTATACGGAATGTCTTTGGGTTTAATCAAAACTATTTTTTTTAAGTTGGCATGGCTGTTGTCTCTGCACTCATGTCCACTGATAGCCTGACATTAATGACACCATAAATCAGGAGAGGTGGTGCCAGGTTTTTGGTCATGTTTCAGGGTGGTGGACCAATCGGAGTGGAGGAGGCCAGGGTGCGTTGGAATGCTGGATATACATGGGAGTAAACCAGTCCCTGGAGATAGGCCCCGTCTGAGACAGACCCAGGAGAGAGGAGTGAGAGAGAGAGAGGAGAGAGAGAGAGAGGGAGAGAGAGAGAGAGAGAGAGGGGGAGGGTGGTGGACATTGCTAGAGTTGGTTGGCAGCAGCTATCTTGTCTGGGTTCCCTGAAGATTTGAATCTGTGAGAGCCCTATTTGGTAGGCTAGTTGTTCCCAATTGTTTTGTCTGAGAACGTCATTCAGCCATGTCATGCATGTCTGAGACATTTAATTTAAGCAACAACTAAAGTAATATATTTAATGTTTCACTTTATTTGCTTGTAATGAGGGATCAATTCCTGTTCATGATGTAGGCCTAGTTTTTAGTATTATTTCAACTCAATGCCCATTGGCCATATGATAACAGCTGTAGTGTTCGTCTATCCAACAAGCCCAAACGCAGCTGATAAGCCCCTGTCTGAGGTAATATGAACGCCATGCTCCTCTGCACCATCTCTCCATTCCTCATCCTTCTCTGTGATCCACCATTCATATAAACACACAAGTGCACTCTGGGCCAGGTTCTAAACAAATATGACATGATTGATTTGACAGAAGGCAATGAGATAGCTGTTTATGGGCTAACAACTATGAATAGCCTGCCTGAAACTCCCATATGCAAGAGACATGGCCAAGAAGCATAGCAGGACAGTTGCTCATTAGAACGAGGGGGAGGAACTGGACCACTGTGTAGGTTTGCATCCCAAACGGCACCATATTCCCTATGTAGTGCACTACTTTTGACCAAGGCCCATAGTGCTCTGGATTGCTCCCATGGATTACTTAGTATTATGAGTGGTCTGTAGGGTCTTGGCTATAGTAAACTAGAACACACTGCATTCAGAAGAGATTGCACAGTTTCTTGGAAATTCAGAAAGAGCAAACTGCAATGGAATTGTCTGTGCTATTAGCAAGTACACTATCCATGTTTTCCACCAAATGGCAATATGACAATGTGAATAGGCAACAAAAAAAGACAGGGATTCTTAAGTTGTAGAAAGTATATTCAAGGTTGAGAATGTAGCTTACTACAGACTGAAGTGTCATTAAACATTGAAAACATACCACTCTGTAAAGCACTCCATTTCTACTGGAATTACATACAGCTGTCTACAGAAATACAGCGAGCGCATAGATTCCCATCACAGTGAATGCAGCGTCAAGGAGCAGTACGTCAAGATCACTATCACAAGAGCTATTTTTGAAAAAGCTATAGAGACAGACAGCAGTACCAAGTGTGTGTTTCCAATCCCTGGATGGCTTATAGATTCCGGAAATCTTATCTACCTACATGCTGTCACAAACTGCCATATGTAATATAGGGGCTGCTACCTGAAGGAAAGCTGCTAGGGGGAGAGGAGGACGACAATGTGCATTCCCACAAACAGACAACGCGCTCGACACAGGAGTGAGGCAAACGTCAGTCGGTAAACAAATAACAGGAGATTGTGAGGGAACACCTTCGCCCCGGCCTGATGATAATCGCCTTGCCAGATTGTGCCAATGGCAACTTCTTGTGGAGAGAGCTAGGGATTTTGGGGTCTGTGTCATTTTACACAAACAACATCTTCTGTACACTAGATCTGATTACTTTTACCGCTTGTCAACTGTGTCCAATCTAATCTGTCTGTCAATCGGTGGCGTAGGGAGAGGTATGTGTGTGTCTGTGTGTGTGTGTGTGTGTGTGTGTGTGTGTGTCTGTGTGTCTGTGTGTGTGTGCGCGTGCGTGCGTGCGTGCGCGCGTGTGTGTGTGTGTGTGTGGGGGGGGGGGGGGGGGGGGGGGGATGCCTTGACAGGTGGGGTGGAGTCTTACTGTATTGAACAGAGATAGAATTGACAAGCACTGAGGACATGTTAATGTGTTACCCTCTGCATTAGATAGCTGAGATGTAGCTTAATTGTTGCTGTCTGCAAATATTACATCTGTCTTCAACAATTCAAATCAATTATATTATCCTTCACTGTTCTGTGGTAGAATAAGTACATGGTACAATTAGAATACACAGGCCCTTGTGTGTGTGTGTGTGTGTGTGTGTGTGTGTGTGTGTGTGTGTGTGTGTGTGTGTGTGTGTGTGTGTGTGTGTGTGTGTGTGTGTGTGTGTGTGTGTGTGTGTGTGTGTGTGTGTGTGTGTGTGGAGTGGGAGAACACAGACTTGGTGTCATGTAAGCAGTAGTAAAGCCAGGGGAGACTCCCAGCGATCTCTGCTGATCCCAGAAAAGGATCTGGGAGAGACACTGAAATAAAATCCTCACATAGAGAAACACACTATCAAATGTCGTCATGGCAATTATCACTGAATAAATATGAATTGCAGTGGCAACTATAATTACTTCAAATGAAGGTATAATCACTAATATGCTGGTGTTAGACATACACTGGTGTTAGATACACACTGGTGTTAGACATACACTGGTGTTAGATACACACTGGTGTTAGACATACACTGGTATTAGATACACACTGGTGTTAGACATACCACTGGTGTTATATATACCACTGGTGTTAGACATACACTGGTGTTAGATACACACTGGTGTTAGACATACACTGGTATTAGATACACACTGGTGTTAGACATACACTGGTATTAGATACACACTGGTGTTAGATATACACTGGAGTTAGATACACACTGGTGTTAGACATACACTGGTATTAGATACACACTGGTGTTAGACATACACTGGTGTTAGATACACACTGGTGTTAGACATACACTGGTGTTAGATACACACTGGAGTTAGACATACACTGGTATTAGATACACACTGGTGTTAGACATACACTGGTGTTAGATACACACTGGTGTTAGACATACACTGGTATTAGATACACACTGGTGTTAGACATACCACTGGTGTTATATATACCACTGGTGTTAGACATACACTGGTGTTAGATACACACTGGTGTTAGACATACACTGGTATTAGATACACACTGGTGTTAGACATACACTGGTATTAGATACACACTGGTGTTAGATATACACTGGTGTTAGATACACACTGGTGTTAGACATACACTGGTATTAGATACACACTGGTGTTAGACATACACTGGTGTTAGATACACACTGGTGTTAGACATACACTGGTGTTAGATACACACTGGTGTTAGACATACACTGGTATTAGATACACACTGGTGTTAGACATACCACTGGTGTTATATATACCACTGGTGTTAGATATACCACTGGTGTTAGATACACACTGGTGTTAGACATACACTGGTGTTAGATACACACTGGTGTTAGACATACACTGGTATTAGATACACACTGGTGTTAGACATACCACTGGTGTTATATATACCACTGGTGTTAGACATACACTGGTGTTAGATACACACTGGTGTTAGACATACACTGGTATTAGATACACACTGGTGTTAGACATACACTGGTATTAGATACACACTGGTGTTAGATATACACTGGTGTTAGATACACACTGGTGTTAGACATACCACTGGTGTTATATATACCACTGGTGTTAGATATACCACTGGTGTTAGATACACACTTGTGTTAGATATACACTGGTGTTAGATGTACACTGGTGTTAGATACACACTGGTGTTAGACATACACTGGTATTAGATACACACTGGTGTTAGACATACCACTGGTGTTAGATATACCACTGGTGTTAGATATACCACTGGTGTTAGATACA
>NC_092152.1:13674580-13844580 GCF_045791955.1 Oncorhynchus clarkii lewisi
CTTGTCCAGGGAAGACAAGGTGAGCGCTGTCATGACGTTGGCTTGATGGCAGAGTTTTATGACCCCCATAAATACCCCCCCCCCCCCCCCGTTTCTCTCTCTCTACTCTATAGAGTTGACTCTTGAAAAAGCCCTTTGTTAACACTGAGATTCTGGGGACATCAAAAGGTGGGAAACGGAACCATAATTCAGAAATCCAACCCGTTGAAAATATGCGTTGGTACATAATGAATATGATGTTAGATCAGTTGGCGTCTGAGACATTATTACTAATCATAGGATGACATAAACTGTATCTTGGAAAGTCTACACATTCTAGTTATCAGATTCACATGGAATTGTTGTGCAATTTAAATGTTTAAATATGAAACTATTTGTGAAAAGATGAAATGTGAATTTAGCTTCTTAAATGAGAGAACGGTTTGTCATAACACCACTCTGCTCACTCAGAGGCCCTGCCCAAGTGAACAGACATGGGTTGTAAAACTATGAAACACACCTTTCTTTCACCTTTCTTTCACCACTATATAAACCCGTTGACGAAAATGTAACTTTCTCTTCCAAGGACGTGCGGACTGGCAGTCCCCAAGTTGAAAGGACAACGACCACCTGCAGAACTAAGGCAACATCAGCAAGAACCTAATGCAATTGGCATCGAATTTCAATGTGAAGGTGACGACCTACACACCGGAAGGATGAATTTCGACTATACCAACCAGAATATAGCATGAGCTTAAAGTTTGGCAATTTGGTATGAACTTTGAACTCTTATTCACTAAAGAAGTGCTACCCCCTCCGCCCGCTAAACGTGGGCTAGGAGAGGACGGACAGAGTATGCATTCTACCATGCCCTAGTTCACCACTAGACAGTCTTCAGAGGACCAGAGATCCATGTTGGACCATCCGTCCTCCCATCTATGAACAATCTACCCGAAGCGCAGCTCAGGGTAAATATTTATTGCATTTTCCTTTTTCAAATGGGCGGTTATTTAGAATGCATAAGATACTTTATTTACAATTGCATAGCTGCCTACCACCCGATAGAGACCCAAAACCTTTTTGCTCCTCAATCTTCCCGCTCTTTCACTCAAACCCAACCCCCTCTCTTTGTGTAACCAGCCGTCGTATCTGTTCCATCCGCTAGGGACGTTTTCCTTTATGACATCATTTGTAATCAATGTATGATACATTCTGTGTACATGTAATTCTGTGTGATTATTTAGGTATTTAGTAAATAAATAATTCAACCAAAATTTGTATTGCTGATTCAACTTGTTAGCCAGGGTTTGTGAAGATTTTACAACTTTCATATGAGACTAAATAAAATTACGATTAAATATTGACTGCTATTGAGATAAAAGATTACCAGGTCTTTAAGAGTTTATTCTGAAGATAACAGCTCTATAAACAATTATTGTGTGGTGCCCCGACATTCTAGTTCTATTTGTGGTGCCCCGACATTCTAATTGTTTCATAGAATAGCATGTCATATCACTTAATCCGGCATAGCCAAAGACACGACAGCACTACCATCAGTCCTGTGTCATGCCAACAGTAAAGCATCCTGAGACCCTTCATGTGTGGGGTTGCTTCTCAGCCAGGGGAGTGGGCTCATTCACAATTTTGCCTAAGAATACAGCCATGAATACAGAATGGTACCAACACATCCTCTGAGAGCAACTTCTCCCAACCATCCAGGAACAGTTTGGTGACGACCAATGCCTTTTCCAGCATGATGGAGCACCTTGCCATAAGGCAAAAGTGATAACTAAGTGGCTCGGGGAACAAAACATTGATATTTTGGGTCCATGGCCAGGAAACTCCCCAGACCTTAATCCCATTGAGAACTTGTGGTTAAAGAGGCGGGTGGACAAAAAAAACGAACACAAATTCTGACAAACTCCAACCATTGATTACACAAGAATGGGCTGTCATCAGTCAGGATGTGGCCCAGAAGTTAATTGACAGCATACCAGGGCGGATTGCAGAGGTCTTGAAAAAGAAGGGTCAACACTGCAAATATTGACTCTTTGCATCAACTTCATGTAATTGTCAATAAAAGCATTTGACACTTATGAAATGCTTGTAATTATACTTCACTATTCCATAGTAACATCTGACAAAAATATCTAAAGACACTGAAGCAGCAAACTTTGTGGAACTTAATATTTGTGTCATTCTCAAAACGTTTGGCCACGACTGTACAGACAGTATGCTGTATAAACTGTATGTGTCCTGTTGGCTCAATAGCCTGTGGACTGTTAGCTAGCTTCAGGCTATTCTGTTTCCTCAGCCTTACAGAGATTTTGTTACTCAGGTAGAACATTTCCTAATTTGACAGACCTCCTCCCTGTTGGTTTTTGTGACACTGAGATAAATGCTGTATTATGGACTCCATAGAAGGGGAGTTTGACAGGAAGGCCCATTATAGCAAGAGAGACTAGAAAGAAATGGAAAAGCAGCTATTTCCCCTCACCACCCCTTCAGACAAGGAATGGTTCCTACCCCTTCTCGCACTTCCCCAAACACACACACACACACAGGTTTGTTTGTCTTTAATTCCCTCATGCGTGGAGGTAATGGGGACACTGTGACAGCTGTCACTCTGCAGTGACCTCAATTCAGCGCAGATTGGTAGTGGCACGGTGATTGTCAGGTTTGTGTGTGTGTGTATGGGGGGGCCGATGCTGGGGGTGTGATGTGTAAATGCTGTTTAAACACTGTGAGGGACTTCCTTATCTCTACACCTCCCCCAGGCCTAACAAACTGCCAGTACATATAATGTCCAGTCTACCAGCCATTCATTGTGACAACGGGCCAAATCTAGACTCACTTACTTCCTGTCGGAGGTGACACAGAGCATTACAGGCTGATTAGGTCCAATAACGGTTTAGATCAAACTAGGAAATCAAATATACAGTTGAAGAAAGTATACCAGTTTCATTTGAGGACCAGGATGTTGACAACTGTGCCATACAGATTGCAAAATAGTTGGGAAGAGATTTTCTGATGTACCAATTCCATAGTACAGGGTGTATGAGATGATACATAAAACAACGCAAGATTCAAGAATTCGTGCTTTTCAGCTAAAATGATTATATAAAATTCTCGCCACCAACAAAATGTTGAATATTTGAGTCATATAATTATCGAAGCTCTGCAGATTTTGTTGTGAGGATACAGAATCAATAGACCATTTATTTTGGTATCACCCTCAGGTAACCTGTTTCTGGTTTCAGGTTTAGGAATGGCTGAAAATGCATAGCATTGATCTAAAATTGACCCTAGAAATAGTACTGTTAGGAGATCTGGAGAGACCATGTCAGTCAATTACTAATATACTAATACTCTTAGTAAAATTATTTATCTTCAACTCGCAATCTGTGGATTCTATTCGATTAAATAGATTGAAAATGTACAATAAACATCACAGCATAGTTGAAAGATATACAGTTGAAGTCAGAAGTTTACATACACATAGCTTGGAGTCATTAAAACTCGTTTTTCAACCACTCCACAAATTCCTTGTTAACAAACTATAGTTTTGGCAAGTTGGTTAGGACATCTACTTTAGGACATCTACTTTAGGACATCTACTTTGTGCATGACACACGTCATTTTTCCAAAAATTGTCTACAGACAGATTATTTCACTTCACTGTATCAAAATTCCAGTGGGTCAGAAGTTTACATACACTAAGTTGACTGTGCCTTTAAACAGCTTTCAAAATTCCAGAAAAGTATGTCATGGCTTTAGAAGCTTCTGATAGGCTTATTCACATAATTTGAGTCAATTGGAAAATTACGTGGAAATATTGAAGTAACATCTCAAGACATCAGTTAAGTACAGCCTTCACTGCCTCTGAGTTTGACACATGGGTCTTCCAAATGGACAATTAAGGACAAGTCAAGGTACTGGAGAGGCCACCACAAAGCCCTGAACTCAATCCTATATAACATTTGTGGGCAGAACTGAAAAAGCATGTGCGAGCAAGGAGGCCTACAAACCTGATTCAGTTCCACCAGCTCTGTCAGGAGGAAAAGGGCCAGAATTCACCCAACTTATTGTGGGAGTTTGTGGAAGGCTAAACCAAAACATTTGACCCAAGTTAAACAATGTAAAGGCAATGCTACCGAACACTAATTGAGTGCTGGGAATGTGATGAAAGAAATTAAAGCTGAAATAAATCATTCTCTCTACTATTATTCTGACATTTCACATTCTTAAAATAAAGTGGTGATCCTAACTGACCTAAAACAAGGATTTTTTACTAGGATTAAATGTCAGGAATTGTGAAAAACTGAGTTTAAATGTATTTGGCTAAGGTGTATGTAAACTTCCGATTTCAACTGTTGTGCTTTCATATTTCCACATTTTTTTATTTACATATCTTTCTTGTTATTCTACATTAGAGAACACTGTAGAATGACAGGGTATGCTCCTAGACTTCCATTGATATAAAATGCTATTCTGAACACATACACTTGCACACACACTTTTGCTCACATTCCCCCGGAGGTCCTCATCAGCCCATCCTCAGCTGGGCTGTTAGAGACGTACACAGCTTTGATAGGCAGGCTAGACTCCCAGAGTCCGGTTCTCAGTGCAGTGTAGCATTCATCCTAATTGGGATGTACACACCAGCGGATCCTTCTCCTGCTGTTTCAGCCTGTTTCAAGTGATGAACCGGGATGAGGAAACAGTCAGAAACTACAGCCTTCACTGCCTCTGAGTTTGACCTCGTTCTGTCTTCCTCACCTTTGTGCATAGGTGTGTGTTTGTGTGTCTGTGTGTGTGCACGTACGTGCATGTGTGTGTATGAGCAAGGAATTGCAGAATGTGTGTCAAGCCCCTCTCTCTCACCCGTCTAAAACGATTATGTGTCAGCAATCCACAAAATTTGGTTCCTGCTAAAGCTGCTGTGAACTCATCACATCCATCTGGGGAATTATGCTAACAGTAATGCAGGTCTCACCTGCCAACACAAAGTGCAGGCTGGGTGGTCCCTGGCAGTCATGTGATAACTCTGACTCTGACCAGTTCAAAGCTGATTTGGCCAGGGGCTGATTGCCTGCAGCTAATCATTTTAGCAACACCCATGAGCAAGGGACAGGGAGGGAGACATTCAATCCTGTGTTTTGTATACGTGTTTATTTAGTCTTTGTCCCTGTGCCTTTTTTGGCACGCTGTAATTTGGGTCAATAAAAAACCCTATTACACATTCCTGCGCCCATCTCCCAATCTCTTCATACCAGGGTGACATGATTCCATGAAGTGAAATTCCTGAGCAAGCATACTACAGGATGTCTCTCCTCATTATGACAGGAAGTGATTGGTTGTTATTATGAAAGAGAATGCGTTCTCAATGGTTAAATAACGTTTTTCCTCATTGCTGAATTGATCTTTTCCAGATTCAGTTGAGCTTGTTTGGTTTGTTCTGACTTGGTTATAACTGGGTTCTGACTTGGTCATGACTGGGTTCTGACTTGGTTTTGACTGGGTTATGACTGGGTTCTGACTTGCTTTTGACTGGGTTCTGCATGGGTTCTCACTGGGTTTTGTGCTGAACTAAGGTGATGGTACAGTACTGTTGTCCTCTCCGATGAAGATGTCTCCCTCTGCTCTGGGTCCTTGTAAGCGGCTAGGAGTTTTGTCAGGAGCCCTGGGCCTACTTATCCCAGTGGGATTTCCTATGCATCGTAGTCCAACCTGTATCGGCTTTATAGCTTTTGATGAGCCCTCAAATGGCACAGGTTTTAGGAGTAGACAGAGAGGGAAAATAGGATGGAGAGTGAGAAGACAGAGAGAAGTGTCTACCTTAGTGTATTGGTGAGAGGGTGGTCTGTTTGAGTCTAGTTGAGTGTTTTATTTTGCCTGAGGTTTCAAATGGTTTCAAATGGGATTATCCCATTGAAGGCCTCTTTTGTGCAAATGGCTTTTCTTCTCAAGCTCGTACCAAAACGCTCCTCTTATTGCTGTCAATATTTATTTCTCTCTCTATCGTACATCACCTGCTGGCGCGTAGCAAGCTTGTTGTTTCTCTCCCATTGATCTTGCACATGACAATGCAAGCTATTCAACCAGTGAATTAAGTTGGCATTAATACTTGGTTTGTCACAGCAGGCTAGGCGCTGAACACCCCCACAATTCTTATTTCGTTAAATAAGAATCTGTTATTCTGTAATGAAAACCATGTTGGCAACATCTTTAAAGAGTACATTCACTCAAACACGCTGTGAAACTCCATCTCAGTACCGCTGTGGCGAGGAGCTTTCATACTGGGGGAAAATGTGGTAGAACGCAACGTTTTGCCCAAAGCACAAACCGCAGACTGCACACAGACTACAAAGTTCCTTTAAAAAAAAATGTAGATATTTTTTTTCCAAGTGGACCATTTAAAAAACCCAAACACAAGAGTATTGTGTTTTAATGTTTGATGTGATGCGTCTCTCTTACGTTTCCCAACTAGCAGAGGTTCCAATTACTTAAGGCAATTTGTTTCAGGTACCTGGATCTTTCAACTGCAGTCGAGAGTATCCTGGGAACTATCAGGAAAAAAACAGTGTTCTAGCTTTCAAAAATGTTGATGGATAACGCATAATGAGCGTGTAACTGATCACAAGGTAGACTGAGCGCTGTGACACTAAAGACTTTGCAGGGGAATACAATGCTAGCCAGGAGTGTGGTTAGCGAATAGCTAAAGAGGTTTACTGTCATGCATTGGTATTCACGTATTGCTCCTGCCGGGATCGCTACGTGCCTGAGAGAGACTGATATCCCATCCCAACACCCGAATGAGTACAATCTCAGCGCAGTCAGCATTATGCTTTAAGCAAGAGGAAACTAGACCATTTATCTCTAAGAGGAGGCTCCTCTCACTGTCTCCTCTCACTGTAATTTTTTTGGTTTGATTCCCCTGTTCATCTCCACTCTATGTCCTAATGGGATCTGATTGAGGAGGAAGAGGCGGCCGCAGGTAAAAAAAGCTCTATTTAGGCCATGGAATCCACGAAGGAAGACAGCCCGGGAGGAGGAGGAGGGAGGAGAGGCAGGGAGATTCTGTAATGCAGACAACTTTAATGCAGGCAACAGTAATGCAGCCAGTCCCTCCCAGACAGAGATAGTCATGCCCTGGTCTCTGTGTTACAGAGGACAGATGGCGAGTGATATTCATGGGACTAAATCACTAGGATCCCCACATGGAAAGGGCATGGTAAAAACAAACTGTGCCACGAGTCATGACGGAAAAAGATCACAGTGTGTCCTAGGAGGTGATCCGGAGCCTGCTCTGTCATTGAGGTAATTATGGCCATGGCTAAGGCATCTATAGGGAAATCTGATCCTAGAAGTGTGTGCTCTTGGAGCATCTTTGTGATGTTGAAACTCTTTTTGTGGTTCCTGAAATAACATAGTTGGATTTACAACAACAGTAAACCAAACAATACAACAGTGAACAATACAACAGTGATCCATACAACAGTGATCATACAACAGTGATACATACAACAGTGAACAATACAACAGTGATCCATACAACTGTGATCCATACAACAGTGAACAATACAACAGTGAACAATACAACAGTGAACAATACAACAGTGATCCATACAACAGTGATCATACAACAGTGATCCATACAACAGTGAACAATACAACAGTGATCCATACGACAGTGAACAATACAACAGTGATCCATACAACTGTGATCCATACAACAGTGAACAATACAACAGTGAACAATACAACAGTGGACAATACAACAGTGAACAATATAACAGTGAACAATACAACAGTGAACAATATAACAGTGAACAATACAACAGTGAACAATATAACAGTGAACAATACAACAGTGTGAACAATACAACAGTGATACAACAGTGACAACAACAGTGAACAATATAACAGTGAACAATACAACAGTACAACAACAGTGAACAATACAACAGTGAACAATATAACAGTGAACAATACAACAGTGATCCATACAACAGTGAACAATACAACAGTGAACAATACAACAGTGAACAATACAACAGTGAACAATATAACAGTGAACAATATAACAGTGAACAATACAACAGTGATCCATACAACTGTGATCCATACAACAGAGAACAATATAACAGTGAACAATACAACAGTGATCCATACAACAGTGAACAATACAACAGTGAACAATATAACAGTGAACAATACAACAGTGAACAATACAACAGTGAACAATACAACAGTGAACAATACAACAGTGATCCATACAACTGTGATCCATACAACAGAGAACAATATAACAGTGAACAATACAACAGTGATCCATACAACAGTGAACAATACAACAGTGATCCATACAACAGTGATCCATACAACTGTGATCCATACAACAGAGAACAATATAACAGTGAACAATACAACAGTGATCCATACAACAGTGAACAATATAACAGTGAACAATACAACAGTGAACAATATAACAGTGAACAATACAACAGTGAACAATATAACAGTGAACAATACAACTGTGATCCATACAACAGTGAACAATATAACAGTGAACAATACAACTGTGATCCATACAACAGTGAACAATATAACAGTGAACAATACAACAGTGATCCATACAACAGTGAACAATACAACAGTGAACAATACAACAGTGATCCATACAACAGTGAACAATATAACAGTGAACAATACAACAGTGAACAATACAACAGAGAACAATACAACAGTGAACAATACAACAGTGAACAATACAACAGAGAGCAATACAACAGTGATCCATACAACAGAGAACAATATAACAGTGAACAATACAACAGTGAAACTAACAACAGTGAACAAAACAACAGTGAACAATATAACAGTGAACAATACAACAGTGAACAATTCAACATTGAACCACATACTTTGTATTATGGCTTGAAGACAGAAGACTGTCACTTGAAGAAATATCATCAGACATACCCTTCACTGGAACCTTTTTGGGAGCATAGACTCCCAGACGAAATCCCCTCGAATTCACTAAACGGGTTACCAGTAAAAATACATTTTTGTCATACCCCCAGTATACGGTCTGATATACCACGGCTGTCAGCCAATCAACATTCAGGGCTCTAACCACCCAGTTTATAATCATTGTTTGAACATGCTAGCTATGTTTATACAGGTGTGGTATTACTCAAGTGCGCTCACACTCCTTAGTCCTTACAATAACATGTCAATATCATTGAAACATGTTTGGCTGGCTAAATGTGCCAGTTTTGGAATGTAGGGTTGAATACCACAGACAAACGCAAACAAACTTTCGGTCAGAACTCTGAATGACCTCAGGTTTAGCATATCTGTCATTTACAATTTGCAGCTTTTAGATTGTCATGAGCTGTACTGACTAAATAGAGAGAACCCACTCTATGAAGTCACGGGCATGCTTTGAACTCAGACAGATGCACCCCCCCCCCTCCCCTTCTACTCACCAACATTTCATGCCTCATTGCAGTCTAACACTAATGACACTGATTTCACGGAGTGTCACAGGCATGTCAGTAGCTGGGCTCTAAAGTAATGCCAGGGCCGGGGGCATGGTCACATCTCTCTCCTCTCCACCTGTCCTGTGAGCAGGTGTCACAATGTTGGATCCAGGTAAAAGGAGACATCCAGACAGGGAGGAGAGAAGCATGACACACAGGTGACACGCCACATCTCTCACCATGGACTGAAATTGAAAAAGTGTGAGCAGTGGCGTCTCCGTCATTCCTAGCTCTGCCGTGATTGATTCTGAATCCCTGAACCCTGCCCGCCGGACTCTCTCCTCAGCCTCCCAATCCAGCGCCCCTCACAATAACATCATCAGCAGTGACAGGAGAATAAATCTGGGCGCGTCGGCGAGCGCAGCCCTTCGAGAGTCTGTGGGATGCCGCTGACAGGTCTCAATAACTTCAACTCCAGATAATTCTTTTTTGTTTCTTTTTTCATCTCGGTGGGGAGACTCTGGAATCCAGCTGTCAGCAGAATGAGAGCATATTAGGAGGGCACTGTGTCCCGGCCCACTGTTCCCCCCCATCCATCCTCTCCCCATAATTATCCTCCCAGCCCATTCCTATTAACCTGCTCCCTTTGATCTTCATGCATGATGATATGCAAAACCATCTGAATGGAGACTAGCACAGCCCAGCATTCCACTCCCTCCCAATGAGTCTGATTTCCCCACTCCTCCTTTTACTCTTCCTCAGATTAAATACATTTCTAAGAATTCTGCGAGGATGAAAAAGAAGAACAGAGAAGGAGAAAGGGAGAAAGTAATATTTGAAGAGAAAGATGAAAATAGAACGTATTGGAGAATTTTACAAGGGCCCTTCCGGTATTAAAAAACAAGAGGGGGAAAAATTCCCACCTCAAAATACCAATTTCATTCCATCCCAGCTACATCTTCATTAGGTCTAGGAGCCTAAAAGCAAATATCAGGGTCGCACAATGCTGAAGGTCTGACACTGACCTTTCTTTGGTTTTAATCATTGCAACTCTTGACAGCTTAATAAGTTGAAGGTGCTGGATTGCAACCTAACTTAAAAAGGCCCACACCAGAGCCTTGGCCACTTATTATGGCCCCCATAAGTCTTAGCACATCTGGCGCTGTGTCCTTCGTGAGAGATATTTTCCATAACTTTCCTTAAGTTCAAACGGAGCCCTCCCCCTTTTTTTAAGGGCACGATGACACAGTGCATAGTGTGAGCCAGTCTGCAAGTCATCATACATTCATTACTCCACATCGCCTGCACTGACAACCACCACAGTACAATGCTCTTCAGGCATGGACCATGCAATATTTGACTATTAGAATATATCAATCATTTAAAGGTGTACTTTCTAAATCATGCCATCGTATTTCCTTTATCCCACTGAAGTACAGTACCAGTCAAAGGTTTGGACACACCTACTCATTCAAAGGTTTTTCTTTATTTGTACTATTTTCTACATTGCAGAATAATAGTGAAGACATCGAAACTATGAAACAACACATATGGAATCATGTAATAACCAAAAAGTGTTAAACAAGAAAAGTAACAAGAACATTTCCCAAGACATAGACATATCTGATTTGGGCAGAAATATTACATTCTTGTTAATCTAACTGCACTCTCCAATTTACAGTAGCTATAACAGCGAAATAATACCATGCTATTGTTTGAGGAGTGTGCACAATTGTAAACTTGAAAATGTATTAATAAACCAATTAGGCTCATTTGGGCGGTCTTGATACAACATTTTGAACAGATATGCAATTTAATTAATTGGATCAGTCAAAAACTTTACACATACACTGCTGCCATCTAGCAGCCAAAATCTAAATTGTGCCTAGGCTGGAATAATACATTATAGCCTTTATTTTGCATTTCAAAGATGATGATTCAAAATGACACATTTTCACAAACTTCAAAGTGTTTCCTTTCAAATGGTATCAAGAAAATGCATATCCAGTTCCTGAGCTACAGGCAGTTAGATTTGGGTATGTCATTTTAGGCGAAAATTGAAAAATAAGGTCTGATCCTTCAAGTGTGCCTTGTTAAAAGTTAATTTGTGGAATTTCTTTCCTTCTTAATTAATGCCTTTGAGCCAATCAGTTGTGTTGTGACAAGGTAGGGGTGTTATACAGAAGATAGCCCTATTTGGTAAAAGACCAACTCCATATTACAGCTCAAATAAGAAAAGAGAAATTACAGTCCATCATTACTTTAAAACATGAAGGTCAGTCAATGCGGAAAATGTCAAGAACTTTGAAAGTTTCTTCAAGCGCAGTCGCAAAAACCATCAAGAGGTATGATGAAACTGGATCTCATGAGGACCACCACACCAAAGGAAGGCCCAGATTTACCTCTGCTAGAGAGAATAAATTCATTAGAGTTACCAGCGTCAGAAATGCACAAATAAATGCTTCACAGAGTTCAAGTAACAGACACGTCTCAACATCAACTGGTCAGAGGAGACTGTGTGAATCAGGCCTTCATGGTTGAATTGCTGCAAATAAACCACTACTAAAGGACACCAATAAGAAGAATTGACTTTCGTGGGCCAAGAAAGATGAGCAATGGACATTAGACCGGTGGAAATCTGTAATTTGGTTTTATCAGTCCAAATGTGATATTTTTGGTTACAACTGCTGTGTCTTTATGAGACGCAAAGTAGGTGAGTGTATTTTCTCCGCATTTGTGGTTCCCACCGTGAAGCATGGAGGAAGAGGTGTGATGGTGTGGATGTGCTTTGCTGGGGACACTGTCTATGATTTATTTAGAATTCAAGCCACACTTAACCAGCATGGCTACCACAGCATTCTGCAGCGATACGCCATCCCATCTGGTTTGTGCTTAGTGGGACTATCATTTGTTTTTAAACAGGACAATGACAAAACACACCTCCAGGCTGTGTAAGGGCTATATGACCAAGAAGGAGAGTGAAAGAGTGCTGCATCAGATGACCTGGCCTCCACAATAACCCAACCTCAACCCAATTGAGATGGTTTGGGATGAGTTGGACTGCGGAGTGAAGGAAAAGCAGCCAATAAGTGCTCTGCATTTGTGGGAATTCCTTCAAGACTGTTGGAAAAGCATTCCAGGTGAAGCTGGTTGAGAGAATGCCAAGAGTGTGCAAAGCTGTCATCAAGGCAAAGGGTGGCTACTTTGAAGAATCTCAAATATAAAATATATTTTGATTTGTTAAAAAAAAAATTGGTTACTACATTAATCCATGTGTTATTTCATAGATTTGATGTCTTCACTAGTATTCTACAATGTAGAAAATAGTAAAAATGAAGGAAATCCCTTGAATGAGAAAGTGTGTTCAAACTTTTGACTTTTATTGTATATTGTTATGTAGGATTTATGCGGCCGATATTTTGTGCTTTATTACTCCTATTCCTGGGTTGCATGTTTCGTCACAATATTGTTTTGAACGTTCGTTTTGCACTGATGCCCGACTAAGCATTCTACGCAATGCATCGATCGTCAATGAGCTCTGGTGAAGATTTCATCAAAGGTGCATTACAGTGGCTTGGAAATACAATGACATTCAAGAGGCAAATAACTAGTAGGAAAACCTTTTGATATTGCCAGATTGACTTTAGATGCAGTTTAATGTTTGCTAAGATTGAGGGGAGGCCAAAAGATTTTAGCTAGCTAACGTCAGCATTGATAGCTATTTTTGATTCATTTTGCTAGCTAATGACAACAGTGCCATGTGTTTAAAATACATTTTATGACATGATAATGCTGGCATAATTATTTCCTAATAAGTAGTTGACTACTTTAGGAATGTCATCATATTTCCAGGCACTCTAGTGTAATTGAGACTAAACAGTAGTTAGCCCTAGTCCAGAATGACTAGGTTATTCACAACGGCACCACTACGGCGCCGCAGGTAGAGAGCGTCTGGAGAACGTTTATAACAATGGCATGACGCGACCGAGTGACAGGTACGATGCACCTAAGGTATATAATTCTATATGCGTTAAAGTCGTGTTTTATTGATTGCGTTATAGCTTCTCCCATCTTCCCCTCCCAGGTCCACTCGGGTACACATGAATACTTTAGGTTAAAGCAGTGCATTCCTGCTCCATTAACTTCACACACTTATCCTCTCATGAATGGTTCCCTGTTTACCTCGGCAATGAGGATTTAGTCAACCTCTTCCATGGAAAGACGCGGCCTGCGTCCCGATTGCACCCTATTCTCTATATATATAGTGATCTACTTTTGACCTTTGACCAGAGCTCTGTCGGGTCCTGCTCCAAAGTAGTGCGCAACAAAGGTAATAGGATGCCATTTGGGACACAACTTGGGTCTGTATAAACACATGAGAGGAGAGAATGAACTGTCACACACAGTATGTCACATCAAATTAGCCTAGGTAACATTGAGCAGATATGATAGGACACACAATGGACTCCTTGATAATACAGTGACGTAATACAATGACATGGAGATGTAAACATTCTTGCTTGTATCCGATAGCTACCATGTGAATTGCCACGATACAACATCCTGTATGTCTAGCGTAACATATGTATTGAGCAACTAGAAATTGTATAAATACTGAATGCCTACATGTTGTGTCGATGTTCTCATTTTGAACATATTGATTTATTTTGACACCTGAGCCAGAGTTGAGTGAAACAGGCTCCAAAACACGGAAGGATCTCACCCTCACTCAGCGTTTACTCTCAGTCCGCGTCACAAAAGGTAACCTATTACCTACATAGTGCACTACTTTTAGCATAGTGTTCCTTGTCGGGATAGGTTGCCCTTTGGTACGAACGCTTGCAGGAGAGCAGCACCTTGGCAGACCATCCCAGAACAGTTAGACAACAGGGAAGGAGAGAGACAACATTAGGAAACATTAGCAGTGGGATCATCTCCCCTCGTATCCTCCTCTGGGTAAATGTGCAGTTTTGTCACACAACACAATGCCACAGATGTCATGTTTTGAGGTAGTGTACTGACATGCTGACTGCAGGAATGTCCAGCAGAGCTGTTACCAGAGAAATGAATGTTAATTTCTCTACCATAAGCCAACCTTCAACGTTGTTTAGAGAATTTGGTAGTACGTCCAACTGGCCTCACAACTGCAGATCACTTCTAACCACTCCAGGCCAGGACCTCCACATCCGGCTTCTTCACCTGCGGGACAGCAGATGAAACTGTGTATTTGCACAACCGAAGAATTTTTGCACACACTGTCAGAAACCGTCTCAGGGAAGTTAATCTGCGTGCTCGCCGTCCTCACCAGCATCTTGACCTGACTGCAGATCGGTAATGTAAATGACTTCAGTGGACATTGTACCGGGTAGATGGCAGACAGCGTGTATGGAGTCAAGTTAGTGAGTGGTTTGCTGATGTCAATGTTGTGAACAGAGTACTCCATGGTGCCGGTGGGGTTATGGTATAGGCAGGCATAAGCTACGGACAACGAATACAATTTCATTTTATTGATGGCTATTTGAATGCACAGCGATACATTGACAAGGTCCTGAGGCCCATTGTCATGCCATTTATCCGTCGCCATTACCTCATGTTTCAGCCTCATGTCGCAAGGATCTGTACAGAATTCCAGGAAGTTCTTCAATGGCCTGCATACTCTCCAGCCATGTCGCCCGTTGACCATGTTTGGAATGCTCTGGATCGACGTGTATGACAACGTGTTCCAGTTCCGAGTGTTTGTACACCTCTTCTATCATTATTATGACAGTCCACATCTCTATCCTGCACTCTGCTCTTCTTCAATATACTGGCTCCATACTCACTACCCTAGTGTTATAATACAGTATACTGGCTCCATACTCACTACCCTAGTGTTATAATACAGTATACTGGCTCCAAACTCACTACCCTAGTGTTAAAATACAGTATACTGGCTCCATACTCACTACCCTAGAGTTATAATACAGTATACTGGCTCCATACTCACTACCCTAGTGTTATAATACAGTATACTGGCTCCATACTCAATACCCTAGTGTTATAATACAGTATACTGGCTCCATACTCACTACCCTAGTGTTATAATACAGTATAATGGCTCCATACTCACTACCCTAGAGTTATAATACAGTATACTGGCTCCATACTCACTAATCTAGAGTTATAATACAGTATACTGGCTCCATACTCACTACCCTAGAGTTATAATACAGTATACTGGCTCCATACTCACTACCCTAGAGTTATAATACAGTATACTGGCTCCATACTCACTACCCTAGTGTTATAATACAGTATACTGGCTCCATACTCACTACCCTAGAGTTATAATACAGTATACAGGCTCCATACTCACTACCCTAGTGTTATAATACAGTATACAGGCTCCATACTCACTACCCTAGTGTTATAATACAGTATACTGGCTCCATACTCACTACCCTAGTGTTATAATACAGTATACTGGCTCCATACTCACTACCCTAGTGTTATAATACAGTATACTGGCTCCATACTCACTACCCTAGTGTTATAATACAGTATACTGGCTCCATACTCACTACCCTAGTGTTATAATACAGTATACTGGCTCCATACTCACTACCCTAGTGTTATAATACAGTATACTGGCTCCATACTCACTACCCTAGTGTTAAAATACAGTATACTGGCTCCATACTCACTACCCTAGTGTTATAATACAGTATACTGGCTCCATACTCACTACCCTAGTGTTATAATACAGTATACTGGCTCCATACTCACTGCCTTAGAGTTATAATACAGTATACTGGCTCCATACTCACTACCCTAGTGTTATAATACAGTATACTGGCTCCATACTCACTACCCTAGAGTTATAATACAGTATACTGGCTCCATACTCACTACCCTAGTGTTATAATACAGTATACTGGCTCTATACTCAGTACCCTAGTGTTATAATACAGTATACTGGCTCCATACTCACTACCCTCGTGTTAAAATACAGTATACTGGCTCCATACTCACTACCCTAGTGTTATAATACAGTATACGTGCTCCATACTCACTACCCTAGAGTTATAATACAGTATACTGGCTCCATACTCACTACCCTAGTGTTATAATACAGTATACTGGCTCCATACTCACTACCCTAGAGTTATAATACAGTATACTGGCTCCATACTCACTACCCTAGTGTTATAATACAGTATACTGGCTCCATACTCACTACCCTAGAGTTATAATACAGTATACTGGCTCCATACTCACTACCCTAGAGTTATAATACAGTATACTGGCTCCATACTCACTACCCTAGTGTTATAATACAGTATACTGGCTCCATACTCACTACCCTAGTGTTATAATACAGTATACTGGCTCCATACTCACTACCCTAGTGTTATAATACAGTATACTGGCTCCATACTCACTACCCTAGAGGTATAATACAGTATACTGGCTCCATACTCACTACCCTAGAGTTATAATACAGTATACTGGCTCTATACTCAGTACCCTAGTGTTATAATACAGTATACTGGCGCCATACTCACTACCCTAGAGTTATAATACAGTATACTGGCTCCATACGCACTACCCTAGTGTTATAATACAGTATAAAGGCTCCATACTCACTACCCTAGTGTTATAATACAGTATACTGGCTTCATACTCACTACCCTAGAGTTATAATACAGTATACTGGCTCCATACTCACTACCCTAGTGTTATAATACAGTATACTGGCTCCATACTCACTACCCTAGAGTTATAATACAGTATACTGGCTCCATACTCACTACCCTAGAGTTATAATACAGTATACTGGCTCCATACTCACTACCCTAGTGTTATAATACAGTATACTGGCTCCATACTCACTACCCTAGTGTTATAATACAGTATACTGGCTCCATACTCACTGCCCTAGTGTTATAATACAGTATACTGGCTCCATACTCACTACCCTAGAGGTATAATACAGTATACTGGCTCCATACTCACTACCCTAGTGTTATAATACAGTATACTGGCTCCATACTCACTACCCTAGAGTTATAATACAGTATACTGGCTCCATACTCACTACCCTAGAGTTATAATACAGTATACTGGCTCCATACGCACTACCCTAGTGTTATAATACAGTATACTGGCTCCATACTCACTACCCTAGTGTTATAATACAGTATACTGGCTCCATACTCACTACCCTACAGTTATAATACAGTATACTGGCTCCATACTCACTACCCTAGTGTTATAATACAGTATACTGGCTCCATACTCACTACCCTAGTGTTATAATACAGTATACTGGCTCCATACTCACTACCCTAGTGTTATAATACAGTATACTGGCTCCATACTCACTACCCTAGTGTTATAATACAGTATACTGGCTCCATACTCACTACCCTAGAGTTATAATACAGTATACTGTCTCCATACTCACTACCCTAGTGTTATAATACAGTGTACTTGCTATACTGGCATACTCACTACCCTAGTGTTATAATACAGTATACTGGCTCCATACTCACTACCCTAGTGTTATAATACAGTATACTGGCTCCATACTCACTACCCTAGAGTTATAATACAGTATACTGGCTCCATACTCACTACCCTAGTGTTATAATACAGTATACTGGCTCCATACTCACTACCCTAGAGTTATAATACAGTATACTGGCTCCATACTCACTACCCTAGTGTTATAATACAGTATACTGGCTCCATACTCACTACCCTAGTGTTATAATACAGTATACTGGCTCCATACTCACTACCCTAGAGTTATAATACAGTATACTGGCTCCATACTCACTACCCTAGTGTTATAATACAGTATACTGGCTCCATACTCACTACCCTAGTGTTATAATACAGTATACTGGCTCCATACTCACTACCCTAGTGTTATAATACAGTATACTGGCTCCATACTCACTACCCTAGCGTTATAATACAGTATACTGGCTCCATACTCACTACCCTAGTGTTATAATACAGTATACTGGCTCCATACTCACTACCCTAGAGTTATAATACAGTATACTGGCTCCATACTCACTACCCTAGTGTTATAATACAGTATACTGGCTCCATACTCACTACCCTAGTGTTATAATACAGTATACTGGCTCCATACTCACTACCCTAGTGTTATAATACAGTATACTGGCTCCATACTCACTACCCTAGTGTTATAATACAGTATACTGGCTCCATACTCACTACCCTAGTGTTATAATACAGTATACTGTCTCCATACTCACTACCCTAGTGTTATAATACAGTATCCTGGCTCCATACTCACTACCCTAGCGTTATAATACAGTATACTGGCTCCATACTCAGTACCCTAGTGTTATAATACAGTATACTGGCTCCATACTCAGTACCCTAGAGTTATAATACAGTATACTGGCTCCATACTCACTACCCTAGTGTTATAATACAGTATACTGGCTCCATACTCACTACCCTAGTGTTATAATACAGTATACTGGCTCCATACTCACTACCCTAGTGTTATAATACAGTATACTGGCTCCATACTCACTACCTTAGTGTTATAATACAGTATACTGGCTCCATACTCACTACCCTAGTGTTAAAATGCAGTATACTGGCTCCATACTCACTACCCTAGAGTTATAATACAGTATACTGGCTCCATACTCACTACCCTAGAGTTATAATAAGGTATACTGGCTCCATACTCACTACCCTAGTGTTATAATACAGTATACTGGCTCCATACTCACTACCCTAGAGTTATAATACAGTATACTGGCTCCATACTCACTACCCTAGAGTTATAATACAGTATACTGGCTCCATACTCACTACCCTAGTGTTATAATACAGTATACTGGCTCCATACTCACTACCCTAGTGTTATAATACAGTATACTGGCTCCATACTCACTACCCTAGTGTTATAATACAGTATACTGGCTCCATACTCACTACCCTAGTGTTATAATACAGTATACTGGCTCCATACTCACTACCCTAGTGTTATAATACAGTATACTGGCTCCATACTCACTACCCTAGTGTTATAATACAGTATACTGGCTCCATACTCACTACCCTAGTGTTATAATACAGTATACTGGCTCCATACTCACTACCCTAGTGTTATAATACAGTATACTGGCTCCATACTCACTACCCTAGTGTTATAATACAGTATACTGGCTCCATACTCACTACCCTAGTGTTATAATACAGTATACTGGCTCCATACTCACTACCCTAGTGTTATAATACATTGATAGGGAACGTTTGTCTATTATCAATAATGGTGATATTCAAACGAGATTGCAAAAAGTGCTTTGTTGTCCTTTGATTGGGCTGTGACACAGACACCATCAAAGACCCTATCTGGACACCTCTCTCTGGGCAGCCAGCTGAGCAGGTAACCGAGCTCTCCTCTCCCCCTGTGTTCAGAGCTAAAAGTCATCCGCCCACTCCACCTCACATCTTCATTTGTGGTCTGACCCAATATGGCCGTCGTTGAATGTTGGGGCAAGTCTCTGCCGGAGTCCTCAGGTTGTACCTGCTGTTTGATCTGGTTACACATTGCAGTGAGAGGCTAATTTAGTCTCTCTCTCTCTCTCTCTCTCTCTCTCTCTCTCTCTCTCTCTCTCTCTCTCTCTCTCTCTATCTCCTGCTGATGATGTTTTAATGAAGACCCTTTGTTTGGGGCGTCAGGTTTCCTCGGTGCCATCGCCATAGTGCCGTGCCAAGCACCCGGCTGATTGGCTGCTCTTAAAGGTGAGGATGAAAGCTCTTGTGGGACACCGGGGGTTGGGGAGGGTGTGGATGGGGGCCGTGCAGAGTTTTAAAAAGTATCCCCTTTGCTCTTTTAAATCCACCCGTAACAGAGACAGAGGAAATGTAAATGTAAATTGCCTATTAGATTTTCATGTAAAGCAACTATATCCTATTTTATGGCTTCCATTGGACAATGTCTGTTCTCCATGCCTGGTGTATCAATGAGACACAGGGTCTGAGACACAGGGTCTGAGACACAGGGTCTGAGAGACAGGGTCTGAGACACAGGGTCTGAGAGACAGGGCTGCCGAGTCACTGGGATCATTTCGAACAGAAACAAAACACAGCACTCTTATTATCTAGTTATGAAAGATCCCTGTTGTTGTTGGACGACATTTTATTGAATATGTGGAGAAAGACATACAGTAAAAACATACAGTAAAAACAAACAAATAGTTATTGTGAGTTGGTTTACCTGGTTTATATGTTGAAATAGGGAGAGACATGCATAGACCGCCTGCAAGAAAACTCAATGAACTACCATATCTTTACATATTAAAATATATATATTTATATCAAGACATAAATCCATCATGATCATAATCCCCTCTACTCATTGCTGAAAAGTTGAAAAGTTATTTAGAAAAACCTATTTGAAAAGTTATTCAGATAAAATATGCATTTTGTGTGAATGTCGATCAACGTCACTCTTCGAACAAGCCATTTGAGACTCATACAGTCCAGCACAATTAATGGTTTTAAAAGGGGTAAGTACAGTACAGTACCGTATGTAATGATGAAGTACAGTACAGTACAGTATGTAATTATGAAGTACAGTACAGTACAGTATGTAATGATGAAGTACAGTACAGTACAGTATGTAATTATGAAGTACAGTACAGTATGTCATGATGAAGTACAGTACAGTATGTAATGATGAAGTACAGTACAGTACCGTATGTAATGATGAAGTACAGTACAGTACAGTATGTAATGATGAAGTACAGTACAGTACAGTATGTAATGATGAAGTACAGTACAGTACAGTATGTAATGATGAAGTACAGTACAGTATGTAATTATGAAGTACAGTACAGTATGTCATGATGAAGTACAGTACAGTATGTAATGATGAAGTACAGTACAGTACCGTATGTAATGATGAAGTACAGTACAGTACAGTATGTAATGATGAAGTGCAGTACAGTACAGTATGCAGTGATGAAGTACAGTACAGTATGTCATGATGAAGTACAGTACAGTATGTAATGATGAAGTACAGTACAGTATGTAATGATGAAGTACAGTACAGTACAGTATGTAATGATGAAGTACAGTACAGTACAGCTTGTAATGATGAAGTACAGTACAGTATGTAATGATGAAGTACAGTACAGTATGTAATTATGAAGTACAGTACAGTACAGTACAGTACAGTATGTAATGATGAAGTACAGTACAGTACCGTATGTAATGATGAAGTACAGTACAGTACAGTATGTAATGATGAAGTACAGTACAGTACAGTATGTAATGATGAAGTACAGTACAGTACAGTATGTAATGATGAAGTACAGTACAGTATGTAATTATGAAGTACAGTACAGTATGTCATGATGAAGTACAGTACAGTATGTAATGATGAAGTACAGTACAGTACCGTATGTAATGATGAAGTACAGTACAGTACAGTATGTAATGATGAAGTGCAGTACAGTACAGTATGCAGTGATGAAGTACAGTACAGTATGTCATGATGAAGTACAGTACAGTATGTAATGATGAAGTACAGTACAGTATGTAATGATGAAGTACAGTACAGTACAGTATGTAATGATGAAGTACAGTACAGTACAGCTTGTAATGATGAAGTACAGTACAGTATGTAATGATGAAGTACAGTACAGTATGTAATGATGAAGTACAGTACAGTATGTAATGATGAAGTACAGTACAGTATGTAATGATGAAGTACAGTACAGTATGTAATGATGAAGTACAGTACAGTATGTAATGATGAAGTACAGTACAGTAATGTAATGATGATGTACAGTACAGTAATGCAATGATGAAGTACAGTACAGTATGTAATGATGAAGTACAGTACAGTACAGTATGTAATGATGAAGTACAGTACAGTATGTGATGATGAAGTACAGTACAGTATGTAATGATGAAGTACAGTACAGTACAGTCTGTGATGATGAAGTACAGTACAGTACAGTATGTAATGATGAAGTACAGTACAGTATGTAATTATGAAGCATCTTACCGTAAACCTTGATTTTCTTGTAGCAGAATAGTATCTTACTGTAAACCTTGATTTTCTTGTCGCAGAATAGCATCTTACTGTAAACCTTGATTTTCTTGTAGCAGAATAGCATCTTACCGTAAACCTTGATATTATTGTAGCAGTGTAGTCTCTTGTGCCTCTACTCCTCCACATCTCATCCCTTTGCTTTCCCCCTATTTTCTTCTGCAATCCCAACTCCATCCTTTAGGGGGCTAAGTAGTGGAACTAGCCATCTCTCTCCACAGCATGGAAAGCTGATTGGTGATGTCATGCATACAAGCTAACTTCCTCTCACTGTTGTATCAGTCCATTTGCCGTAGACTACTCTGATCTGATATAATATTGAAGGCATGGGGGTGATTCCCATTCAGTTGGACCCTGTCTGCTGGTAAGGATGGCAAGCTAATTTGGGATTGATGGAACTGTGGAACCGATGGGTTTAAGATTTGGAGAGAGAGTGAAGGGGGCTTCTGTGCCCATGGATTGGTGTCACCATAAGGATGTGCCATAAACCAATACTGAGGCATGTAGGACAAGGATTTCTATCAGGATTATGCCTGTGTGTGGGAGTCATCCTTCATCTCTTGTGAGAGATACAGCCATACAGCCATGCAGCCAGACAGACACCAGTCTGTGCCTGCCTGCCTGCCTGCCTGACTGACTGCCTGCCTGCCTGTGTGCATGTACATGTATGCATGAATTTGTATTAACGTATGTGTGTAAGTGTCTCTATTTGTCATTCTTCAATTTATTTAGAGTAATAAAAAATTGAGAAACACACACACACACACACACACACACACACACACACACACACACACACACACACACACACACACACACACACACACACACACAACAGTCCTCCCCAGCAGCAATTAAACATGGAGGCTACACAATAACAGAGAGGTCAAGTATGGTGGGTTGTCAGCAAGCATAGTGGAGGACCCCCTACCTCAGCACGCCGCATGAGGCCCTGCCTGGGCTAGTGAAGATGGCTGGCACGGTCAGTCAGGCTCAACTGTCCTTGATCACACCATCAAGCAGCTTGTTATGAAACCCACAATGGCCATTATATGTGGAATCAATCTGAATTTCTCAGCCTCGCAGGGGGAAAATGTTCACAGGGGTCAGCCAGGGGACAGAGGAGAGAGGGGAAGTCGGAGAAGGAGATTAAAAGGAAAATAAATGTAACGCGGACAAGAGCTTTATTAATAGGATTAAGGGCTCACAGATTTCGATATATCATTGGTTCCAGGAGGGAGGGAAATTTTAAAAATGACAAAAATCTTGGAGAGGAGTACAATAAAATGTTAATGGTTATTTATTGAGACTCAGTGGTTAGTGAGGATAAGATTTGGTTTGAAAGAGATGCCTTTCTATGGACAGAGTGGGGGTAGTCTCATGCTTTTTCCTTTGTAGACAATAGTCTTTTAATGTGATAAGGTGATAAAGCCCCCATATCACTGTAGACTGGCGTCTCCATGTATACATGCATCGACATTCATTTCATCTGTTTGAGAGAAACTCCCTCTTCAGTTACTCCATGAACAGAATAGCCTAAATGATTGAATCATCTATTGTATCAAATATATTCTACTCCATAAAGAAATGGTTTATTCGTGTTATACATGGCAGACAATAAAAGAGGCTACCATCTTTCATAGGAGTTACTAAACACTGCAGTTAACCTCCTTTAGCAGAACCTGTGTTAAATCTTCTTTCTATAACGTGTATATGACTTTATGATAGCTATAACGCTCTCAAAAGACGTATATTGTTCTTTCCTTGGTTCATTAAGCATCACTGTTAAGAAGATCCAAGCCATTACGACATGACAGACTACCGTCACAACATAATCAAATCACACTATTTCCTTTTTTTCTATTATTTCTCACTTTGCTGTTACTGTTTAACTGTGACAACAGATATGTTTTTTACTTACAAATCGGGTGTTGACAAAGACAAAATTAAGCAGCACAGTACCAACATATCCAACATAGAATTAGCGGGTGTTGAATGAATTGGGAAGAGAAAAGCACACGGAAAGATAAGAAGACCAGAGCAGGGTTATGCAAAAACGGGACATAAACGGATCTTATGTTTCTGTAAAATATCTCAGAAAGAGGGACACACACACACACACACACACACACACACACACACACACACACACACACACACACACACACACACACACAGAAACACACAGACACATACAGAAACACACACAGACACACACACACACACACAGACACACACAGACACAGAAACACACAGACACACACAGACACACAGAAACACACACACATACACAGACACATACACAGACACAAATACATACATACACACACACATACAGACACACACACAGAGAAACACAGTCACACAGAAACTCAGACACACAGACACACACAAAACAGCTACAAATACACAAATAAACAGACACACACTCACAAACAAACAGACATCGACACCAGACACACACACACACACACACACACACACACACACACACACACACACACACACACAGACACACACAGGCAAACAGACACACACAGACACACACACACACACACACACACACATAAACACACAGACACACACAGACACACACACACAGAAACACACAGACACACAGACACATACACACAGACACACACACAGACACCAAGACACACACCCACGCACACAGACACAGACACAAACACACAGGGCAGAGTAGTTCTCATACACAGTCACACAGACACACACAGACACACTGACACACACACACATACTCACACACACACAGGCACATATATACAGACACACAAACAGACACACATATGCAGAGACACAGACACACACACACACAGACACACAAAGACGCACAGAGACACACACACACAGACACGCACACACAGACCTACAGACAAACACACACACACACACACACACACACACAAAAACACACAGACACACGTTTGAAAACAATCTATTGGTTGTTATGTGGGATTGCATCACCCTAGAATGCTTTTTAAAAGCAGGAGGGAGGAGTACAAGCTGTTAAAGTCAGGGATGACTATATTTATTTTTTGCTTTCTGCTTGGTGTCTATCCTATAGGATGCTATTAAGAGCGCTATCTTAGTGGAGGGACTGGACTGTGCTCAGCTTTTGTTTTTAACTCCCGATTTATACCCTGCCAACAAGCCCAGCAATACTCCAGCAATGGCTGCCAAGACAGGTCGTGTAAATGGCCTTCAGCCACTCACGTGGTGTGACATTTCTTTTCCCAGCAGTCCCAGGCATTAAACTCCTTAGCTCTGTTCATCTCCTTTCATGTATTGTCTCATTGTCCCATTCACTTTCCCACAACCCAGACCTCAAGTATGTGCTCCGACGTTATTTTAATGTCCTCTCTTGTGTGATTTGGAATAGTTCCAAACACACTGCATACTGTGAAGTATAACTTACAGCGATGGCTGGAGGAAGGATCACTTTCTAAATCATTTCTAACATGAAGAACCATTCTGAACCATTCTACTATATCTTACTGGAGCTCTTATAGACTGCCCAGGAAAAACATTGTTGAGTCCAGAATGTGACGTTTCATGGCCGAGTTTGGACAGTAATTCATCCACATTGGCCAAGCCAGTAGATTTCTCCGACAGCCGCAACTTTGTGTAGGTGATGTAGATGGTTATGACTGTCATTAAGGGTGGCTTCTAAGTGAGTTGACAAGTGAAAGTGAGTCATGGTGCTCAAGCTAACTAGTGTAAACATGTCACAAGGCAGAATAGTAGTTTTAGAATATATATATATATAATGACCCAAATATATACAATGACCCAAAACACACCTCCAGGCTGTGTAAGGGCTATTTGACCAAAAAGGAGAGTGATGGAGTGCTGCATCCGATGACCTGGCCTCCAAAATCACCCGACCTCATCCCAATTGAGATGCTTTGGGATGAGTTGGATTGCAGAGTGATGGAAAAGCAGCCAATAAGTGCTCAGCATATGTGGAACTCCTTCAAGACTGTTGGAAAAGCATTCCACATGAAGCTGGGTGAGAGAATATAAACTTTATTGAACTAGGAAAGTCAGTTAAGAACAAATTCTTATTTACAATGACGGCCTACCAGGGAACAGTGGGTTAACTGCCTTGTTCAGGGGCTGAACAAAATAGGTTTACCTTGTCAGCTCAGGGACTCAATCCAACAACCTTTTGGTTACTGGCACAACACTCTAACCACTAGTCTATCTGCTGCCCCAGAGGGTTACAAAGGATGGCTACTTGAAGAATCTCAAATCTCAAACATATTTTGATTTGTATAACACTTTTTTGGTTACTACATGATGCCAAATGTGTTACTTCATAGTTTTGTTCTACAATGTAGAAAATAGTCAAATAAATACAAATCCTGGAATGAGTAGGTGTGTCCAAACTTTTGACTGGTACTGTAAATATCTACAGCACCAGAATATGTATACAGTCTACAGTATTACTTGGTAAAACATTAATGTAAGCAAGCGGTATGTTTAAGTTACTGTAGCGGTTCAAATGCTTTGTTTCATTTCTTGGTGTTGTGGCTTGCTATATCCTCTCAAGCACCCAGCTTGTTAGCCAGACGTGTTTGTTTTTCTCTTCCTCTTCCTGTTTTCTCCCTGTTTTTCCGCAGGCTTTGGAAGAGGTGATGAATGACTGGAAGTTGAATCATTATTAAAGGTGGGGGATGATTAATAAGGTCCTTGTGTGTTTTCCTCTGTAGTGTAAATAAAATATATCATTCACGTAACGCACGGCCAGGCCCAGAAGAGTGATTTATGGTGTGTTAAAATGGAAAGCCAAAGGCTGAAGCCTCCTTTTAGACACACGCCCATGACAATGCTTTACCCCAACTCCACTGTCTTAACACGGTGCAGAGATCTCCTGCTCTCGCTCTCTCTCTCTCTCTCTCTCTCTTTCTCTCTCTCTCCTGCGCTCTCTCTCTCTTTCTCTCTCTCTCTCTCTCTCTTTCTCTCTCTCTCCTGCGCTCTCTCTCTCTCTCTCTCTCTTTCTCTCTCTCTCCTGCACTCTCTATCTCTCTCTTTCTCCCTCAATTCAAAGGTCTTTATTGGCATGGGAAACATGTTTTCATTGCCAAAGCAAGTGAAGCAGAAGTAACAAACAAAAGTGAAATAAACAATAAAACATGTACAGTAAATATTACACTCACAATAGTTCCAAAAGAATAAAGACATTTAAAATGTTATATTACATCTATATGCAGTGTTGTAATGATGTGAAAATTGTCATAGTAAAAAGGGGAAAATAAATAGGTATAAATACAGGTTGTATTTACAATGGTGTTTGTTCTTCACTGGTTGGCCTTTTCTTGTGGCAACAGGTCACAAATCTTGCTGCTGTGATTGGTAATTCACGCAATAGATATGGGAGTTTATCAAAATTGGATTTGTTTTCGAATTCTTTGTGTGTCTGTATAATCTGAGGGAAATATGTGTCTCTAATATGGTCATACATTTGGCCAGAGGTCAGGAAGTGCAACTAAGTTTCTACCTCATTTTGTTGGCAGTGTGCACATAGCCTGTCTTCTTTTGAGTGGCAGGTCTGCTTTTGGCAGCCTTTCTCAATAGCAAGGCTTTGCTCAGTAAGTCTGCACATAGTCAAAGATGACCTTCATTTTGGGTCAGTCACGGTGGTCAGGTATTCTGCCACTGTGTACTCTCTGTTTAGAGACAAATAACATTCTAGTTCTTTCCAATGTGTTAAGTAATTACCGTTTTGTTTCTCATGATTTGGTTGGGTCTAATTGTATTGCTGTCCTGGGGCTCTTGTGAACAGAGCCCCAGGACCAGCTTGCTTAGGAGGCTCTTCTCCAGGCTAATTTATCTGTAGGTGATGGCTTTGTTATGGAAGGTTTAGGAATCGCTTCCTTTTAGGTGGTTGTAGAATTTAACGGCTCTTTTCTGGATTTTGATAATTAGCAGGTATTAGCCTATATCATGCCCTGACCTGAGATTTCTCTGTTTTCTTTATATTTCGGTTAGGTCAGGGTGTGACTAGGGTAGATACACTAGTTTTGGATTGTCTAGAGGTTTTGTATTGCCTAGGGTTTTTGTATGTCTATGGTTTTGTAGGTCTGGGTGTTTGTATGTTTATGGTGGCCTGATATGGTTCCCAATCAGAGGCAGCTGTTTATCGTTGTCTCTGATTGGGTATCATATTTAGGTAGCCATTCCCTTTTGGTGTTTGTGGGATCTTGTCTATGTGTAGTTGTCTGTCAGCACTCATTTGTATAGCTTCACGTGTCGGTGTGTTATTTTGGTTAGTTTGTTCAGTGTTCATTCTTAATAGACGCTGCGCCTTGGTCCGATTCATACAATGAACATGACAGCCTAATTCTGCTCTACATGCAATTTTTGGTGTTTTACGTTGAGAGGATATTTTTGCATAATTCTGAATGCAGAGTCTCAATTTGGTGTTTGTCCCATTTTCTGAATTCTTTGTTGGTGAGCTCATCCCAACCTCACAACCATAAAGGGCAATGGGTTCTATAACTGATTCAATTATTTTTAGCCACAGCTTTGTGTAAGTCACCTGTGGCATTGATGTTTAGGCGGAGGTATGTATAGATTTTTGTGTGCTCTAGAGCAACTGTGTCTAGATGGAATTGTATTTGTAGTCCTGGCAACTGGACCTTTTTTGGAAAACCATTATTTTTGTCTTACTGAGATTTACTGTCAGGGCCCAGGTCTGACAGAATCTGAGTAGAAGATCTAGGTGCAGCTGTAGGCCCTCCTTGGTTGGTGACAGAAGCACCAGATCATCAGCAAACAGTAGACATTTGACTTCAGATTCTAGTAGGGTGAGGCCGGGTGCTGCAGACTGTTCTAGTGCCCGCGCCAATTCGTTGATATTTATGTTGAAGAGGGTGGGGCTTAAGCTGCATCTCTGTCTCACACCCCGGCAATTTGGAAAGAAATGTGTGTATTCTTGCCAGTTTTAACTGCACACTTGTTGTTTGTGTACTTGGATTTTATAATGTCATATGTTTTTCCCCCAACACCACTTTTCATCAATTTGTATAGCAGTCCCTCATGCCAAATTGAGTCAAAAGCTTTTTTGAAATGAACAAAGCATGAGAAGACTTTGCCTTTGTTTTGATTTGTTTGTTTGCCAATTAGGGTGTGCAGGGTGAATATGTGGTCTGTCGTACTGGAATTTTGAAAAAAGCCAATTTGACATTTGCTCAGTAGATTGTTTTCGGTGAGGAAATGTACGAGTCTGCTGTTAATGATATTGCAGAGGTTTTTTCCAAGGTTGCTGTTGATGCATATCCCACGGTAGTTATTGGGGACAAATTTGTCTCCACTTTTGTGGATTGGGGTGATCAGTCCTTGGTTCCAAGTATTGGGGAAGATGCTAGAGCTAAGGATGATGTGTTTTCTCTCTCTCTCTCCCTCTCTCTCGCTCTCTCTCTCTCTCTCTCACTCTCTCTTAGTCTTTCTCCCCGTCTCTGTCTTACTCTCTCTCCCCGTCTGGGACCAGGATGGGGAGGGAAGGAAGGAATGGAGGAATTGTGTTTTGTAAATAGGGTTTGTACCACCATCAAGGCCAAATCAGGCTTAGGATGTGGCTCTTCTCTCCCTGGTTTGGAGGATGTGGCTCTTCTCTCCCTGGTTTGGAGGATGTGGCTCTTCTCTCCCTGGTTTGGAGGATGTGGCTCTTCTCTCCCTGGTTTGGGGGATAAGGCTCTTCTCTCCCTGGTTTGGAGGATGTGGCTCTTCTCTCCCTGGTTTGGGGGATGTGGCTCTTCTCTCCCTGGTTTGGGGGATGTGGCTCTTCTCTCCCTGGTTTGGAGGATGTGGCTCTTCTCTCCCTGGTTTGGAGGATGTGGCTCTTCTCTCCCTGGTTTGGGGGATGTGGCTCTTCTCTCCCTGGTTTGGAGGATGTGGCTCTTCTCTCCCTGGTTTGGGGCATGTGGCTCTTCTCTCCCTGGTTTGGAGGATGTGGCTCTTCTCTACCTGGTTTGGAGGATGTGGCTCTTCTCTCCCTGGTTTGGAGGATGTGGCTCTTCTCTCCCTGGTTTGGGGCATGTGGCTGTTCTCTCCCTGGTTTGGAGGATGTGGCTCTTCTCTCCCTGGTTTGGAGGATGTGGCTCTTCTCTCCCTGGTTTGGGGCATGTGGCTCTTCTCTCCCTGGTTTGGGGCATGTGGCTCTTCTCTCCCTGGTTTGGGGGATGTGGCTCTTCTCTCCCTGGTTTGGGGGATGTGGCTCTTCTCTCCCTGGTTTGGGGCATGTGGCTCTTCTCTCCCTGGTTTGGAGGATGTGGCTCTTCTCTCCCTGGTTTGGGGGATGTGGCTCTTCTCTCCCTGGTTTGGAGGATGTGGCTCTTCTCTCCCTGGTTTGGAGGATGTGGCTCTTCTCTCCCTGGTTTGGGGCATGTGGCCCTTCTCTCCCTGGTTTGGAGGATATGGCTCTTCTCTCCCTGGTTTGGAGGATGTGGCTCTTCTCTCCCTGGTTTGGAGGTGTGGCTCTTTGAAGGTATGGACATCTGTCTCTCAGGCCACAACTGATCCCAAACCAGAACTATAAGTCTTTGTTTGACTGTCATTTTCCGACCAGCGTAAATGTGAACAAAGCAGTGATTCAATACTTTTTTTTATCTGGTCCACAAAAACCCCATCAAAAAACATGTTGGCAAGGGAACAACTCATTCTCTGAAAAGCCTGGTTTCACTTAAAGTCTGATTCTTCTGGCTTAGAGGACTTCCACTGCTTGCAGGCATAAACAGTCATTGTCCTCTTCTGCAGCTAGCATTCTTAGAATAATATGGAGTAAAGGCCACAGTGTACCAAGTAACAACATCAGTGCATTAACTTCTGTAAAGGCCAGAGCTGCAGATGGCTCAGAGTATTTTCCACAGCTGTAAACACTCCCAAAGTGATGGAGAGCGAATGGAATTTGCAAAGATGTGCAAAAGTTGTCACATGGGCATTTTATTGAAAACCTTCAAGACTATACTCTCTCTGGTGATCTCACATTTAAATCCTAATGTATAAAAAAATTTCCCATGAAGATTTCCTTACAGAGGATGAAACTGGCCTTTTTACTTTGTTTAGCTTCTTTCTATGCGCACACATGCATTTTCTCAAGACAAAATCACAGCAGTTGAACTGATTTTCCTCGATACCGTACATGTTGTGCACTCATGATTGAACCAATATTCTACAGGGTAAGCATGAAAGAGCCTACTAACATCAGACTAAAAATGACGGTGCGTAACCTGGATACATGTCTTCAAAGGTTGTACTCTACATCAGATGGATATCAATACTACGCTGCAAAATAAGACATCTGGAAAATCTGTTCGGAAGTTTCAAAAAGAGTGTTGTGTGTGTGTAGGTATGTGCATGCGTGTGTGTGGGTGTGTGTGTGTGTGTGTGTGTGTGTGTGTGTGTGTGTGTGTGTGTGTGTGTGTGTGTGTGTGTGTGTGTGTGTGTGTGTGAGTGTGAATGTGTGTTTTTGTCATCACAGATCTGAAAGCAGGCTTCACGAGGTGCGTAATGCAGCATCCTGCCCATTCCCCACGGCTACTGACCTGAAAGAATAAGCTGTCTCTAACAGGAGGCTCCTTCTCAACACATATCATTGGTTCATCTCCAATCACTAAATAAGGCCACCACCCTCCCTAAAGATAGCACTGGTTCATCTCCAATCTCTAAATAAGGCCAGCACCCCAGCCCAGCCCTGGCTGTTCCTCACAGAGCTGTTTTTTTGGGTTACAGATTTTCTCAGTATTTCTGTATAAGTCAGTTTTTCCTGGGCTTCTCTCTCTGCTTCTGGTGGTTGCTGCATATTCCACTGTTCACTGGGGTCCTGCCCTGGATTCAGGAGCACAGCTCTGGCTAGAGAGAGGGAAGAGACAGCCAACCCAATCCACCCCAACTGCGACCGGGGTGACACACTTACTCGGCTTGTCTCACCGTCGCCAACAGGATATCTGCGCTTCACTTCAAAATGGGAGCGCAGGGAGCAGGAAACCTGTTGGAGAGTCCTCCTAAACACCCCTGGAGGGGAGCTAGAGGGATGTTCATATTGAAGCCCTCGATGAGTGAGGCTCTAAGGCGGGCGCTTCTCACATCCTTTGTTTACTTAGCGTGTGGAGTGGGACTACTCTACCTTCACCGCTATTGTAAGTTCACTCATACAAATCCTCCTATATGTATAAGTCAACATAAGGAGCTTAGTCTAGAGTGGGCAATTCAGCCTCCTGACATTCTATATTTATAACAGGCTGGCATGGTATTACAAGTCGAGAAGCATGTTTGGTAGGTTTATTTGTAAAGATGCATTTCTGCAGGCGCCCACTTTTAAGTTTAGGCTTAGGTTTAACTGTTTACTTATTTGATAACACCCAAAGGAGTGAGGACCAATCAGTTTGCTTCAGTTAAGAAATGTTTTTCAACAGACTTCCGTTTCAGAAATGTTTTTCAACAGAATCGGCAGAATGAATACACCCTGATCAGGGACAAACACATTTCATTTTCATAGCAGCCACATACGAACAACATGATCACTTTGCTTGTTGTGTAATTCCTTCTTACATCTACTTGCTCTCCTCCTCTCACCTTTTCCCTTTATCTGGGTACTTCAGTTCATAACACATCAGCTGTCTGTGGCCAGGCGAAAAAAACTTTCCAAGCCAAACCTTCATATCATAACCGCTAACCGCTACACACAGCCTACACCGTTGTCACCATACTAGCTAACGTCATAGTCAAGATAGCCACCAGAACAGACGTGTTAGTAATCCGCTACAATCATGCAGTACAGTGTACAGTCAGCAAGCTGTTTAGCAGTTACACTGGTGGGATGGGGTATTCATACATGAATAAAACCAAAAGCTTACCTTGACTTGGAAGAGTTCCCGTGTTTGCTAACCATAACCAGCTAGTTAACATAGCATCCCTTTCTGTTTGAGCTGGGTGTTTGAGTAGGCTAAACTAGCAGGCTCTCTCTCTCTCTCTCTCTCTCTCTCTCTCTCTCTCTCTCTCTCTCTCTCTCTCGCTCTCTTGCTTGTCCTTCATTTTTGAAGAAATGGATTTGTTCAAAACTGTTCAACTATTGTCATTCTCTCTCTTTGAGTCAACTACTCACCACATGTTATGCACTGCAGTGCTAGCTAGCTGTAGCTTTTCCTTTCAGCACTGGATTAATTCTCTGATCCTTTGATTGGGTGACAACATATCAGTTCATGCTGCAAGAGCTCTGATAGGTTGCAGGACGTCCTCCGGAAGTTGCAAAAATGACTGTGTAACTCTATGGAAGAGTGTGCTACCATGGTGCTACCCTACATAGTATTGTTGAGGCTAATGTAGACCTTCATTGTAAAACAGTGTGTTTTAATCCATTATTTGTTGATGTGAATATATTTAGTTTAGTTTTTAAATGTTTCACTATTACATTTTTTCTGAAATTCACTGAGGAGGATGGTCCTAAACTTCCTCCTCTGAAGAGCATCCACTGATTTATGTCCTCCCTCCTTCCTCCTCCATCCTCCCTCCTTCCCTCCTTCCTTCCTCACCCCTCCTTACTCCTCCTCCCTCCTCACCCTCGGATTCCCAGATGTAGCAGAACCACACAGAGCCTGTAATAAGAGCCGTACTAAAGCTAATAGGAGGTATTTACATGGGAGTGGGTGTAACTGACACCAACCCGGCTGGGGCAATTAGGGAAATTAATTACCTAACCATTAATGTATTAATGGTGAAATAAAGCGAGGTAATTCAGTCATTTTTCAATGAGGATTTAAACATCTATTTAGCAAACAAATATGCTAAAAAGGAGGGGTTAAAAAATTTGGCTCTTTGGCAGTGATAATGCCTTCTGTAGCAGATTGTTGAACATCTCACTCACACTAGGTATTTTATTGGCATTTCCCAGCCTGGGTTCACATTTTCCCATCCTGTTTACCCTCTATTGGTATCCCCTACCGCCAGAAAAGGAGTGGAATCTTTGTTGAGGGTGAGGTGTGTTTGCCACAGTAGGCTAGGACTTGTGGAAGAGAGAGGAGGAGATAAAGAGAGAGAGAAGGAGAAGCAGAGAGAAAAAAAGAGAAAGAGAGGGGGAGGGGGGAGGGAGAGAGAGAGAGAGAGAGAGAGAGAGAGAGAGAGAGAGAGAGAGAGGGGCTTCCAGAGCAGGGTTGCTCTCTGACAGCCTGGGAACCTAGAAGTGCCATCTGGCTTGAGGGGCCAAAGGACAGGGCTAAGCGACCTTTGACCCAGATCCCCCTTTTAGCAAACATCTCTGCAGTGCCGATTTATAGGCTCCTGAGGAACAATAAAAGGCCAGCCACGGCTGTCAGAGGCAGGGACAGAGGCAGGCAGGCAGTCCACATGTCTACAAGTGACTGGAGACACACCAGAGAGAGAGAGCAGGAGAGAGAGAAAAAGACAGAGAAAAAGAGAAATAAAAAGAGAGAGAGCGAGAGAGAGAGAAACTTAGGGACTGAACAAGGGAAGAGGGAGAACAGCATAATTGATATCTATCCCAAGACGTCAGGCAACAACAAGGAGTGTTGTTACTAGTCCATTCTGTTACTAGTCCAAAGCTCTAACCACTAGGCTTCCTGCCACCCCGGTATACAAGTCAGTATTTGACATCCATCCATGTCTGGGGATGTAGGTAGATGACTGGGAAACTGGCCACCAGGGGAGACAGTGAGCGCTGCTACCAAGTAGGTTTCAGTTTTGCTAGGGTGTTGTGGGATGAAGTATGGGCGTAAGCATCTGCCTCTGATTCCATAGGACGCACATTTGTTTTTAAGCCTATCCTTAACCCTTACCCTACCGCCAGAAAACTCAATTTGGAGGTAATGTCTAACCTTAAGATTTCCGAGTTAATTCCTAAACTTAACCTGAAATGTTTCAACATTTGACATTTGCAACAACTGTGAAATTTGACGTTTAAGAAACATGGATGAATGACTAATTCTGACGCGAGACTGAGTTAGTTGAGCAGAACACTGCTTGAATCAATAGAGCCCACTGAGCTGGGCAGGACTCCCTGTGGCAGTAAACCCCACAAACAAGTGGCTTCCCAACCAACAAATCGCCCCCTGGAGGAAAACATCAAACCAAATGAAAATACCTGAAGACAAAAGCTGAAACGAGGAACACAGCTCTTATGACAGTCAGCTGTCATTCAGCGGTCCCTTATTTCACTGCTGTGAGGTATTCACTCCGACCTTTTGCACTCTTTTATTTTCTTCCATTCATTCTTTGTGTCATTCTCTCTCCTTTCCCTCTCTTTTTTTTTTTCCTGTTTTAAGAGGGGGATGGGTGAGTCCATCTGAGGATTCAGGCGTGAATAGACTTTTGTTTTGCTCTTTCTTCTTCCTCCTGACTGTGTCAATTGTGGGGTGCCCCTGGTGAAGGCCCCGGCTCCCTGAGATACAGTCTGACTGGCTAGTTAGAATTCTGGGGAGTCCCGCTAAGGCCTGACAGAGAGAGAGAGGTGCCGGCTGGCCATAGGGGCCATAGGGGCCATAGGGGTCAGGCCAGGAATGGCTTTCACAGAGAGAGAGAGAACAGCCTTGATCAGCTCAATTCCTGTAATCATAAAACTCTCTCTCTCCGTTCTATTGCAAGAACGCAGCATTTTGTGAGATTATACACCTCTGCAGACCTAGTACTGTGGCCAGATAATGAGCTAGCGATGTCACATGTTAGTGTGTTGATCTTTCTGATGCTTCTCAGAGTCCAGATTCTTCAATGTTGTTGTTTTTCCCACTTCTTTAATTAGCTTGGTGGGAATGCATGGATTTGCCTCATGGACCCCAGTGGAAGTCACAAGTAACTTGACAGCACATCTCTCTCTCTCTCTCTCTCTCTCTCTCTCTCTCTCTCTCTCTCTCTCTCTCTCTCTCTCTCACTCTCACTCTCTCTCTTTATATGGAGTGGTGACATCACAGATGTAAATATCCCAGGCCAGCATGGCATCCAGCGGTAGGAGGCAAGGAATTCCAGACATTTTGTTTCACGGGGAGGCAGGATCGGTAATACTAACTATGTGGATAGTTCAGAGACAACTGGACTGGGCCGTCAGGCCTCAAAATAATGCTCTGTTTTAGGGTACGTCTCAATCGAGCGCAACAATCCAGGGGCCCCTTTGATCCTCCCCTTTTGTTATGGAGTCAAAAATGTTGGCCCGCATTCACATTTTATTTTATTTCTAATGGCAAGAAAAGATTGCATTGAAGTGCAGATTGACTGAGTGGCACAGTGCAACCATTGCCCGGGAAAAGGCCCAGACAGATATGCCCAGCATTCCAGAACATTCAGCGGTGTCCCGGTAACCGGGGGAGATACACGCAACATGTCAGCTGAGCAGCACACCCACAGCCAGTTACATATACTCTACACAGTAGTAGTAGTAGCAGCAGCAGCAGCAGTAGTTGCAGAAGTAGTGGTAGTAGTAGTACTACTGAGCTGAAGTTGAATCATGTTTGTTGAAGTGACAGCACTGCCTTATGGGTACTTTTGTTGAAATATTTTGGTTCTACTGTCACAGAGATGAACATTTCTTATAATGTTTTGTCTACACAGTGAATGGGGGCACGGGGGTGATTTGGTTCCTTGTCCAATGGCTGCCTCCTCTGCACATGCACATACCAGAGGAGATATGCTCTGCTAATTCATGTCTGAAGCATCTGTTCACTTAAAGCACAGGCAATTACCTATTGGCCCTATGATAGAGTTACGTGACCAGGAGACATGGCCTGCAAGCCTACTGGCTGCTGTTGAACTGGAAACCCTCCCGTCCTGTCCCTCTCCCTCTCCTGCGTGAAACCCTCCCGTCCTGTCCCTCTCCCTCTCCTGCGTGAAACCCTCACATTCCTCCCCTGTGTGCACTATTTTTAATGGCCTCACCAATTGCAGGAGGCTCTTCAACTGTGAGGTGAGAGGAGGAGGTCTCTTTGGCAGGGTGCATGGCGATAATTAGGCTGAAATGACTTGACGTGTGGCCGGCGGGTAACACTCTAAACTGTGGTAGACGATGCAGCAGTGTGAGGCCACATCTCCTCCACACACACAATGTCCCCCATCATCTCCTCCACACACACAACGTCCCCCATCATCTCCTCTCCTCCACACACACAACGTGCCCCATCATCTCCTCTCCTCCACACACACAGCGTCCCCCATCATCTCCTCTCCTAAACACACACAACGTCCCACATCATCTCCTCTCCTCCACACACACAACGTCCCCCATCATCTCCTCTCCTCCACACACACAACGTCCCCCATCATCTCCTCTCCTCAACACACCCTCACTCATCACGCCATCCTCTGCTCACCACACACCCTCACTCATCACACTATCCTCTCCTCACCACACACCCTCACTCATCACGCCATCCTCTGCTCACCACACACCCTCACTCATCACACCATCCTCTGCTCACCACACACCCTCACTCATCAAACTATCCTCTCCTCACCACACACCCTCACCCACCACACCATCCTCTGCTCACCACACACCCTCACTCATCACACCATCCTCTGCTCACCACACACCCTCACTCATCACACTATGCTCTGCTCACCACACACCCTCACTGATCACACCATCCTCTACTCACCCACACCCTCACTCATCACACCATCCTCTCCTCATCACACACCCTCACTCATCACACTATCCTCTGCTCATCACACAATCCTCTCCTCACCACATACCCTAACTCATCACACCAACCTCTCCTCACCACATACCCTCACTCATCACACTATTCTCTCCTCACCACACACCCTCACTCATCACACTATCCTCTGCTCACTACACACCCTCACTCATCAGACCATCCTCTCCTCACCACACACCCTCACTCATCACACTATCCTCTCCTCACCACACACCCTCACTCATCACGCCATCCTCTGCTCATCACACACCCTCACTCATCACACCATCCTCTGCTCACCACACACCCTCACTCATCACACTATCCTCTCCTCACCACACACCCTCACTCATCACACCATCCTCTGCTCACCACACACCCTCACTCATCACACCATCCTCCGCTCACCACACACCCTCACTCATCACACTATGCTCTGCTCACCACACACCCTCACTCATCACACCATCCTCTGCTCACCACACACCCTCACTCATCACACTATGCTCTGCTCACCACACACCCTCACTCATCACACCATCCTCTGCTCACCACACACCCTCACTCATCACACCATCCTCTGCTCACCACACACCCTCACTCATCACGCCATCCTCTGCTCACCACACACCCTCACTCATCACGCCATCCTCTGCTCACCACACACCCTCACTCATCACACTATCCTCTCCTCACCACACACCCTCACTCATCACGCCATCCTCTGCTCACCACACACCCTCACTCATCACGCCATCCTCTGCTCACCACACACCCTCACTCATCACATCATCCTCTGCTCACCACACACCCTCACTCATCACACTATGCTCTGCTCACCACACACCCTCACTCATCACACCATCCTCTGCTCACCCACACCCTCACTCATCACACCATCCTCTCCTCATCACACACCCTCACTCATCACACTATCCTCTGCTCATCACACAATCCTCTCCTCACCACATACCCTAACTCATCACACCAACCTCTCCTCACCACATACCCTCACTCATCACACTATTCTCTCCTCACCACACACCCTCACTCATCACACTATCCTCTGCTCACTACACACCTTCACTCATCACACTATCCTCTCCTCAACACACACCCTCACTCATCACACCATCCTCTCCTCAACCCACACCTCACTCATCACACTATCCTCTCCTCTCCTCACCACACACCCTCACTCATCACACTATCCTCTGCTCACTACACACCCTCAGTCATCAGACCATCCTCTCCTCACCACACACCCTCACTCATAACACTATCCTCTCCTATCCACACACCCTCACTCATCACACCATCCTCTGCTCACCACACACCCTCACTCATCACACTATCCTCTCCTCACCACACACCCTCACTCATCACACCATCCTCTGCTCACCACACACCCTCACTCATCACACCATCCTCCGCTCACCACACACCCTCACTCATCACACTATGCTCTGCTCACCACACACCCTCACTCATCACACCATCCTCTGCTCACCACACACCCTCACTCATCACACCATCCTCTGCTCACCACACACCCTCACTCATCACACCATCCTCTGCTCACCACACACCCTCACTCATCACACCATCCGCTGCTCACCACACACCCTCACTCATCACACTATCCTCTCCTCAGCACACACCCTCACTCATCACACTATCCTCTCCTCACCACACACCCTCACTCATCACACCATCCTCTGCTCACCACACACCCTCACTCATCACACCATCCTCTGCTCACCACACACCCTCACTCATCACGCCATCCTCTGCTCACCACAAACCCTCACTCATCACACTATCCTCTCCTCACCACACACCCTCACTCATCACGCCATCCTCTCCTCACCACACACCCTCACTCATCACACCATCCTCTGCTCACCACACACCCTCACTCATCACACTATCCTCTCCTCACCACACACCCTCACCCATCACACCATCCTCTGCTCACCACACACCCTCACTCATCACACCATCCTCTGCTCACCACACACCCTCACTCATCACACTATGCTCTGCTCACCACACACCCTCACTCATCACACCATCCTCTGCTCACCCACACCCTCACTCATCACACCATCCTCTCCTCATCACACACCCTCACTCATCACACTATCCTCTGCTCATCACACAATCCTCTCCTCATCACATACCCTAACTCATCACACCAACCTCTCCTCACCACATACCCTCACTCATCACACTATTCTCTCCTCACCACCCTCACTCATCACACTATCCTCTGCGCACTACACACCCTCACTCATCACACTATCCTCTCCTCACCACACACCCTCACTCATCACACCATCCTCTCCTCACCACACACCTCACTCATCACACTATCCTCTCCTCACCACACACCCTCACTCATCACACCATCCTCTGCTCACCACACACCCTCACTCATCACACCATCCTCTGCTCACCACACACCCTCACTCATCACACTATCCTCTCCTCACCACACACCCTCACTCATCACACCATCCTCTGCTCACCACACACCCTCACTCATCACACCATCCTCTGCTCACCACACACCCTCACTCATCACACCATCCTCTCCTCACCACACACCCTCACTCATCACACTATCCTCTGCTCACTACACACCCTCACTCATCACGCCATCCTCTGCTCACCACACACCCTCACTCATCACACTATCCTCTCCTCACCACACACCCTCACTCATCACACTATCCTCTGCGCACTACACACCCTCACTCATCACACTATCCTCTCCTCACCACACACCCTCACTCATCACACCATCCTCTCCTCACCACACACCTCACTCATCACACTATCCTCTCCTCACCACACACCCTCACTCATCACACCATCCTCTGCTCACCACACACCCTCACTCATCACACCATCCTCTGCTCACCACACACCCTCACTCATCACACTATCCTCTCCTCACCACACACCCTCACTCATCACACCATCCTCTGCTCACCACACACCCTCACTCATCACACCATCCTCTGCTCACCACACACCCTCACTCATCACACCATCCTCTCCTCACCACACACCCTCACTCATCACACTATCCTCTGCTCACTACACACCCTCACTCATCACGCCATCCTCTGCTCACCACACACCCTCACTCATCACACTATCCTCTCCTCACCACACACCCTCACTCATCACACCATCCTCTCCTCACCACACACCCTCACTCATCACACTATCCTCTCCTCACCACACACCCTCACTCATCACACCATCCTCTGCTCACCACACACCCTCACTCATCACACCATCCTCTCCTCACCACACACCCTCACTCATCACACTATCCTCTCCTCACCACACACCATCACTCATCACACCATCCTCTCCTCACCACACACCCTCACTCATCACACCATCCTCTCCTCACCACTGTCTCTCTGAAATGTGCCATTCAGCAAGCCTGCTGATACCGGCAGTATCCCACCAACACCAAATGAAGGCACAGAGTAGGAAATGAGAGGTGTAGCTGATAAGGGGTGTGGGACGGGTTGTGGCCGAGAGGCAGGATACATTTATGTTTGTGTTTCACGACCTGACCTCAGCATCTTGCTAGAGGGCCTTTAATGACCAGTGGCATAAAACATTTTAAGGTACAACAAGGTACAACAACAAATGCTGTACATTCCACAATGCTGTACCCTCCATGCTGCAGTACCCTCCACACTACTGCAGCTTCCACACTGCAGTACCCTCCATACTGCTGTACCCTCCATACTACTGTACCCTCCATACTGCTGTACCCTCCATACTACTGCAGTACCCTCCATACTACTGCAGTACCCTCCATACTGCAGTACCCTCCATACTACTGCAGTACCCTCCACACTGCTGTACCCTCCATACTACTGCAGCTTCCACACTGCTGTACCCTCCATACTACTGCAGCTTCCACACTGCTGTACCCTCCATACTACTGCAGCTTCCACACTGTTGTTTCATCCAAACTTCTGTACCCTCCATACTACTGCAGGTTCCACACTGCTGTTTCATCCAAACTGCTGTACCCTCCATGCTGCTGTTTCCTCCATACTTCTGCAGGTTCCACACTGCTGTTTCCTCCATACTGCACTACCCTCCAAACTACTGCAGCTTCCACACTGCTGTTTCCTCCATACTGCAGTACCCTCCATACTACTGCAGGTTCCACACTGCTGTACCCTCCATGCTGCAGTACCCTCCATACTACTGCAGCTTCCACACTGCTGTTTCCTCCATACTGCAGTACCCTCCATACTACTGCAGATTCCACACTGCTGTACCCTCCATGCTGCAGTACCCTCCATACTACTGCAGCTTCCACATTGCTGTTTCCTCCATACTGCTGTACCCTCCATACTGCTGTACCCTCCATACTGTTGTACCCTTCATACTGCTGTACCCTTCATACCTTTGCAGCTTCTCCTTATCGCCTTACAGACAGAACAGGGTTGTCCTTGCCCCTTGTGACTCCTTCCCTCCATCCTTCCTGATACCCTTCCCTCTCCCCTCCCTTCCTCCTCCTTCCCTCTCTGGCCAAACCTGGCTGGTGATTGGCCCTATCTGCACGTCCCGTCCACCCTGGAAAGGGCAAGATTTAAGTGCCTGTCGTCCAGCTGTGTTCATGCAGAGGCTGCCGGGTGTCTTGTGTCACAAGATGGGCTGAGCTCCCTGTCAAGGACAAATTGAATCCATTGGAGAGAGAGAAACATAAATATTACGGTGTATTAGTAATAACCTGAAGGAGGAACCTGAAGGGGGAACCTGAAGGAACAACCTGAAGGAATAACCTGAATGAGGAACCAGAAGGAGGAACCTAAAGGAATAACCTGAAGGAATACCCTGAAGGTGGAACCTGAAGGAGGAACCTAAAGGAGGAACCTGAAGGAATAACCTGAAGGAATACCCTGAAGGTGGAACCTGAAGGAGGAACCTAAAGGAGGAACCTGAAGGCGCACAGACACCCCACACAAAGTGGGAGGAGAGAGGGGAGAAGAGGAGTGGAGGGGGACTTGTTTTTTTGGGATTACGTATAGCGGCTGTCAAGCGAATGGGGTTTTATTTATTTATCTTTGGGATGCTTAAGAGATGGTGAAGGTCAGGCTAAGTGTCTGCTCTCCAGCTTTGTTGTGTGAGCCGGATCAATTTATGAAATATGTCTGTTAACAATGCTGCAGATGTAATCTCTCACTCTCTCTCTCTTTTCCTATCTCTCTTTCTCGCTCTCTTCTTCACTGTCTCTTTCTCCTCTTTTTCTCTCTCTCAGCCCACGCTCTCTCTCCCTCCCTCTCTGCTCCCCCCTTTCTATCTGTCTGTGGTCACCGTGGTTACCTCTCCTCTGTTGTTGTTTCTGCCTGGGATTAAGAGGTCACTGTATTTCTGCGGAGGAAAGGGAGACTAGTGTAATTCTAAAGGCTTTGGGTATTGTAATGAGTGGACATGAACTGACGTTTGACACTAGTTCCTACTTCACATTTTTTTTTTATTGTTCATGCCTTCTTGAACATGTGCAATTTCATGTGCCTTAATTACAAACTTTTATGGGATCTGTAAATATTAATAAAAAATAATAATAAAATGTTTTAATTATGAGCCTAGTTTAGCCAATGAAAAAGCACTGAGCTAAAAGTGCTTAGTTAACAATGCTGAATAGGAGTAAACAAAGAAGAACTCTCTAGGAAGTGTGAAAATCTAATTCAAAGGGAATTTTCTCTGACCGTTAAGTGGGATAACAAGTTTATCCAAATCTAAAGCAGCATAACTTTCCCATGTTTCCTTTAACTACAGTTGATGACGTAGCATTTTGAAGAACTTTCCTAAAATACCAAAATAAGCAAATCACTAGCATAACACTAGCAGCCTGTCAGTGCTGGGCCGTTCTCACCACAACCACACTGCTGCCACACTGTCAGTTTCTGTGTGTCAACTCTGCGCTGAGTTGTAGAATAATTCACATCATACTGTATATTTATGCTTTTTCTCTCTCATTGTGTTTTCCAAAGAGAGCACTTCCAGGGTGAGTCCCATCTGTCTCTCTCGGTTCAGATTGTCTGAATCTCCGGCCCAGAACTGACCAGACCGACCTGTGGCCTGGATGCCAGCCATGGTGCCGGGTCCCCGGGCCGTCCTCGGTTAGGGAACCAGAAGAGGACACGGTTCCCATTTATACATTTCTCCTTTCCTCCCTGCCTCCCTCCTTTCATCCTCCCATCGTAAAAGTTCAGCGTTCACACAGCTCAGGTCAAACCCCAAAGTCGAGACGACGTCTGCCCTGTCAGATACCGTAGAGGGTTCCACGATTTCCTGTTTCTTTTTTTCTTCTGTTGGACCAAGATTAAGGAGTAAAAGAGCCTGTTGTTGTGTGGACGAAACATCTGAGTTTAATAATGTGTTCTGTGGAGATGGGTCACATTGTGTGTCTTCCCTCAAATGAACCGAAGGTAGTCTGGGAGAGGACGAGGAGGGCAGAGAGGAGGGGAAAGAGGTGGGCAGAGAGGGGGGGGGGGGGGGTGAGGAGAGAAGGAGGAGAAAGGGTGGGAGAGAGGGGGGAGAGAGGGGGAGAGAGGGGGAGAGTTAACATTTTGAGGTGAGTGGACCTGCCCGGGAAAATACTGGACGGCTGGTTTGTTTGGCTGTGCCGGGACGACAATTTAATTTATTGACATAAATATAAACACTACGCTGGAACAACTAATCCCCAAAATGCGGAATTAAGAAATTAGAGATTGGGTTCCAAGATGACCCTTGAATACAGTGTTCCTAGGGAGTTGATTGACAGAACACATGACAGGGGTACGTAGAAGATGGTGGAGGAAATGGCACCGGAGAAGTCGTGGTTAAGATGACGCCAGAGAAGAAGGCTGACGTTTTACGTGTTCCTATCCAAATGTGTTTTTTTTTTCATTGCTTTGTTTGTAACTTTTTGTAACTGTACATAATGTTGCTGCTACTGTCTAATAAGACCAAAAATAACTTCTGGATATCAGGAAATCAGAACTGCGATTACTCACCACGAACTGACAGAATCCTTTTTTTCCTTTAACGAGTCTGACGAGCCCGACGTGAATGACATACTGCTTTCCCGGGAACAGGCCCAGATCCCCATCATTTGTGTGAAGAGAAGGCTGAGAAAAAGAGGCCAGAAAAGAGGACTTTAATGCAGGGAAACTTATATCGGTCTTACCAAATTTCTATCGGCGTGTTAAATGTGCAACCAGAGGGAAAAAACTCTGGACCACTTTTACTCCACACACAGAGACTCATACAAAGCTCTCACTAACCCTCCATTTGGCAAATCTGACCATAATGATATCCTCCTGATTCCTGCTTACAAGCTAAAATTAAAGCAGGAAGCACCAGTGACTAGATCAATAAAAAGTGATCAGATGAAGCAGATGCTAAGCTACAGGACTGTTTTGCTAGCACAGACTGGAATACGTTTCGGGATTCCTCCAATGGCATTGAGGAGTCAGTCATTGGCTTCATCAACAAGTGCATCGATGACGCCGTACCCACAGTGACCGTACGTACATACCCCAACCAGAAGCCATGGATTACAGGCAACATCCACACTGAGCAACAGGCTAGAGCTGCCCCTTTAAGGAGCGGGAATCTAACCCGGAAGATTAAAAGAAATCCTGCTATGCCCTCCGATGAACAATCAAACAGGCAAAGCGTCAATACAGGACTAAGATTGAATCGTTCTACACCGGCTCTGACCCTCTTTGGATGTGGCAGTGCCTGCAAACCATTGTAGATTACAAAGGAAAGCACAGCAGAGAGCTGCCCAGTGACACAAGCCTCCCAGACAAGGCTCCCAGATGAGTAAATAACACTGAAACATGCATGAGAGCACCAGATGTTCCAGAAGTCTGTGTGATCACCCTCTCTGCAGCCAATGTAAAACCTTTGAACAGGTCAACATTCACAAGGCCGCAGGGCCAGACAGATTACCAGGACGTGTACTGACTGCGAGCATGCTCTGACCTACTGGCAAGAGTCTTCAATGACATTTTCAACCTCTCCCTGTCCGAGTCTGTAATACCAACATGTTTTAAGCAGACCAACATAGTCCCTGTGCCCAAGAACATTAAGGTAACCTGCTTAAATGACTACCGACTCATAGCACTCACGTCTGTAGACATGAAGTGCTTTGAAAGGCTGGTCATGGCTCACATCAACACCATTATCGCAAAAACCCAAGACCCAATCCAATTTGCATACTGCCCAAACAGATCCGCAGATGATGCAATATCTATTGCACTCCAAACTGCCCTTTCCCACCTGAAGAAAAGGAACACCTATGTGAGAATGCTATTCATTAACTACAGCTCAGCGTTCAACACCATAGTTCCATCATAGCTCATCAATAAGCTAAGTACCCTGGGACTAAACACCTCGCTCTGCAACTGGATCCTGGTCTTCCTGACGGCCACCCCCTAGGTGGTGAAGGTAGGTAACAACTGCCACGCTGATCCTCAACACAAGGGTCCCTCAGGGGTGCGTGCTTAGTCCTCTCCTGTACTCCTTGTTCACTCATGACTGCACGGCCAGGCACGACTCCAACAGCATCATTAAGTTTGCCGATGACACAACAGTGGTAGGCCTGATCACCGACAACAACGAGACAGCCTATAGGGAGATGGTCAGAGACCTGGCCATTTGGTGCCATGACAACAACCTCTCCCTCAACGTGATCGAGACAAAGGAGATGATTGTGGACTACAGGAAAAAGAGGACAGAGCACGCCCCCATTCTCATCTGCGGGGCTGCAGTGGAGCAGGTTGAGAGCTTCAAGTTCCTTGGTGTCCACATCACCAACAACTAACATGGTCCAAACACACCAAGACAGTCGTCAAGAGGGTACGACAAAACCTATTCCCCCTAGGACACTGAAAAGATTTGGCATGGGTCCTCAGATCCTCAAAAAGTTCTATAGCTGCACCATCAAGAGCATGCTGACTGGTTGAATCACTGCCTGGTATGGCAACTGCTTGGCCTCTGACCACAAGGCACTAAGCTTCCTGTCATCCAGGGCCTCTATACCAGGCGGTGTCAGAGGAAGGTCCTATAAATTGTCAAAGACTCCAGCCACCCTAGTCACAGACCGTTCTCTCTGTTACCGCACGGCAAGTGGTACCGGAGCACCAAGACTAGACAGCTTCTACCACCAAGCCATACGACTCCTGAACACCTGATGACTACCCAGACTATTTGCATTGTCCCCCCCCCCCTTTTACACCACTGCTAATCTCTGTTGTTATCATCTATGCATAGTCACTTTATTAACTCTACCTACATGTACATATTACCTCAATTGCCTTGACTAACCACACATTGACTCTGTACAGGTACCCCACTGTATATAGTCTCGCTATTGTTTTTTACTGCTGCTCTTTATTTACTTGTTACTTCTATTTCTTGGTTAGGGGCTCGTAAGTAAGTATTTCACTGTAAGGTCTGCACCTGTTGTATTCGGCGCATTTGACAAATACAATTTGATTTGATTTGAGGAAGAGACCTTACTAGAAGATTACAGCAAGTACACATAAGACAACATTTTCATTTAGTGAATTATATAAATAAGGGCTTTGTGTGATCTCAGGGTAGAGAACCATGACGGTGTACTGGAACTTGCAGATCAATACCCTAAACAAAACAACAATCTGTTGTCCATCCCTTCTTTAAATCAAATCAAATCAAATCAAAAATGTTTTGTCACATTCACATGGTTAGCAGATGTTAATGCGAGTGTAGCGAAATGCTTGTGCTTCTAGTTCCAACAATGCAGTAATAACCAACGAGTAATCTAACTAACAATTCCAAAACTACTACCTTATACACACAAGTGTAAAGGGATAAAGAATATATACATAAAGATATGTGAATGAGTGATGGTACAGAACGGCATAGGCAAGATGCAGTAGATGGTATCGAGTACAGTATATACATATGAGATGAGTATGTAAACAAAGTGGCATAGTTTAAAGTGGCTAGTGATACATGTATTACATAAAGATGCAGTAGGTGATATAGAGTACAGTATGTACGTAGACATATGAGATGAATAATGTAGGGTATGTAAACATTCTATTAAGTAGCATTGTTTAAAGTGGCTAGTGATATATTTTACAGAAATTCCCATTATTAAAGTGGCTGGAGTTGAGTCAGTGTGTTGGCAGCAGCCACTCAATGTTAGTGGTGGCTGTTTAACAGTCTGATGGCCTTGAGATAGAAGCTGTTTTTCAGTCTCTCGGTCCCAGCTTTGATGCACCTGTACTGACCTCGCCTTCTGGATGATAGCGGGGTGAACAGGCAGTGGCTCGGGTGGTTGTTGTCCTTGATGATCTTTATGGCCTTCCTGTGACATCGGGTGGTGTAGGTGTCCTGGAGGGCAGGTAGTTTGCCCCCGGTGATGCGTTGTGCAGACCTCACTACCCTCTGGAGAGCCTTACGGTTGTGGGCGGAGCAGTTGCCGTACCAGGCGGTGATACAGCCCGACAGGATGCTCTCGATTGTGCATCTGTAGAAGTTTGTGAGTGCTTTTGGTGACAAGCCGAATTTCTTCAGCCTCCTGAGGTTGAAGAGGCGCTGCTGCGCCTTCTTCACGATGCTGTCTGTGTGGGTGGACCAATTCAGTTTGTCTGTGATGTGTACGCCAAGGAACTTAAAACGTACTACCCTCTCCACTGCTGTTCCATCGATGTGGATAGGGGGGTGTTCCCTCTGCTGTTTCCTGAAGTCCACAATCATCTCTTTAGTTTTGTTGACGTTGAGTGTGAGGTTATTTTCCTGACACCACACTCCGAGGGCCCTCACCTCCTCCCTGTAGGCCGTCTCGTCGTTGTTGGTAATCAAGCCTACCACTGTTGTGTCGTCCGCAAACGTGATGATTGAGTTGGAGGCGTGCGTGGCCACGCAGTCGTGGGTGAACAGGGAGTACAGGAGAGGGCTCAGAACGCACCCTTGTGGCGCCCCAGTATTGAGGATCAGCGGGTTGGAGATGTTGTTACCTACCCTCACCACCTGGGGGCGGCCCGTCAGGAAGTCCAGTACCCAGTTGCACAGGGCGGGGTACAATGGTGGCCCTCTTGAAGCATGTGGGAACAGCAGACTGGGATAGGTATTGATTGAATATGTCCGTAAACACAACAGTCAGCTGGTCTGCGCATGCTCTGAGGGCGCGGCTGGGGATGCCGTCTGGGCCTGCAGCCTTGCAAGGGTAAACACGTTTAAATGTTTTACTCACCTCGGCTGCAGGGAAGGAGAGTCCGCATGTTTTGGTTGCGGGCCGTGTCAGTGGCACTGTATTGTCCTCAAAGCGGGCAAAAAAAGTTTTTTAGTCTGCCTGGGAGCAAGGCATCCTGGTCCGTGACTGGGCTGGTTTTCTTTTTGTAATCCGTGATTGACTGTAGACCCTGCCACATACCTCTTGTGTCTGAGCCGTTGAATTGCGATTCTACTTTGTCTCTATATTGACGCTTAGCTTGTTTGATTGCCTTGCGGAGGGAATAGCTACACTGTTTGTATTCGGTCATGTTTCGGGTCACCTTGCCCTGATTAAAAGCAGTGGTTCGCGCTTTCAGTTTCACACAAATGCTGCCATCAATCCACGGTTTCTGGTTTGGGAATGTTTTAATCATTGCTATGGGAACGACATCTTCAACGCACGTTCTAATGAAGTCGCTCACCGAATCAGCGTATTCGTCAATGTTGTTGTCTGACGCAATACGAAACATATCCCAGTCCACGTGATGGAAGCAGTCTTGGAGTGTGGAATCAGATTGGTCGGACCAGCGTTGAACAGACCTCAGCTTCTTGTTTTAGTTTTAGTTTGTAGGCAGGGAACTACAAAATGGAGTCGTGGTCAGCTTTTCCGAAAGGAGAGCGGGAGAGGGCCTTATATGCGTCGCGGATGTTAGAATAGCAATGATCCAAGGTTTTGCCAGCCCTGGTTGCGCAATCGATATGCTGATACAATTTAGGGAGTCTTGTTTTCAGATTAGCCTTGTTAAAATCCCCAGCTACAATGAATGCAGCCTCAGGATATGTGGATTCCAGTTTGCAAAGAGTCAAATAAAGTTAGTTCAGAGCCATCGATGTGTCTGCTTGGGGGGGAATATATACGGCTGTGATTATAATCGAAGAGAATTCCCTTGGTAGATAATGCGGTCGACATTTGATTGTGAGGAATTCTAAATCAGGTGAACAGAAGGACTTGAGTATGTTGTTGTGACCACACCACGTCTCGTTAACCATAAAGCATACGCCCCCACCCCTCTTCTTACCAGAAAGATGTTTGTTTCTGTTGGTGCGATGCGTGGAGAAACCAGCTGGCTGCACCGACTCCGATAGCGTCTCTCCAGTGAGCCATGTTTCCGTGAAGCAAAGAACGTTACAGTCTCTGATGTCCCTCTGGAATGCTACCCTTGCTCGGATTTCATCAACCTTGTTGTCAAGAGACTGGACATTGGCGAGAAGTATGCTAGGGAGTGGTGCGTGATGTGCCTGACCAGAAGACCGCTTCGTTTCCCTCTTTTACGAAGTCGTTTTTTTGGGTCGCCGGCTGGGATCCATTCCGTTGTCCTGGATGAAAGGCCGAACACAGGATCCGCTTCGCAAAAGTCATATTCTTGGTCGTACTGATGGTGAGTTGACGCTGCTCTTATATTCAGTAGTTCTTCTCGACTGTATGTAATGAAACCTAAGATGACCTGGGGTACCAATGTAAGAAATAACACGTAAAAAAACAAAAAACTGCATAGTTTTCTAGGAACGCGAAGCGAGGCGGCCATCTCTGTCGGCGCCGGAAGAGACTCAGTGAGGTCGACGGGAGAGCTTTATGTCCAGGGTTTGAAATAACTTGCCTCTTTTCATAGAACAGTGCCCTATTCCCTTATACCATTGTCTAGATTCAGCATGTTATTCTTAACGCTAGAAATGAAGACATCGGTATATGATTCTATTTAATCCATGTAGTCCAAACTGTGGATTAGTCTTAATTATATGGAAATAACCTACAGCAAAAACATTTTCCCTCTCTTTTTTGTCCCAGAGTTCAGTGGCTTGTAGATCTTTAATTATGTATCATATTCTTTTGCCCTGTTTTATGGAAACTCCAGAATGGATTCGCTCAAGTCATCGACTTGAAAGTTTGAAAACCTCTAGTGACAAGAATATTAATGTGGCAGCAGTGTCATATCTGTTTCAGCTCATGCATATTCAATGTCCCTCCAGCTCTCCAAGATTTATGTCAGCCCAAGCAGCAGTGTAGTTTTCCACCATTGGAGATGATAGCATGCTAAATTGCTGTTATCGGGAGCAGTTGTTTTTTCCTCCTCCTCTCCAGGTCGGGGTTAGGAGTAGACCCACTAACTGAAGGACACATTCAGGCTGCTGACGTCAATAGTGATCACCTCCGCTGCTCCACTCTCGCTCTGTAGTAGGGACTGAAAACTCTGTCATGGGTAAAATAGTATATTTTGGAAGGAGATTAGGGGTGATCCCGTGGATTATCTTTTAATTAAGGACGGTTGAGTTGTGCCCACTCTGGTGGAGCAAATGCCCAGCTGCTAATGAAGTTTAAACAGACATACTTTATTTAATTAGGGCTAATCGCTGGGGCCCAAAGTCCGGCTCTCTTTGATCTGCCTGTCGCACTGTAATCTTCCTGTCAGATAGCATCTCCCTCGTTTTCCCTGGCTCCTTTTGAGATGCTGCTACGGGAGGTCCAAGATTAACCATGGGTTAATTGAGACAGCCGAGCTGGAAGAGTGTGTGTGTGTGCGTGCGTGCGTGCGTGTGTGTGTGTGTGTGTGTGTATGTATCTGTGTGTGAGTGTGTGCTCATGTGCGGGCTTGTCCATTCATTTGCCTGTGTGTGTGTGTGTGTGCGTGCTTCTGTGTGTGCGCAAGTATGTGTTAGGGAGAGAGAGAGAGGAAAAAGAGAGGCAAAGTGGCAGAGGTAGGGAGGGGGAAAAGATTGATGGATGTATTTGTGGCCTCAGAAGTCATCCTGTTTTCTCAGGCCCGGCTCCCCTCCATGTGGAAGTCAATTCAATTCAAAGAGCTTTAGTGGCATGGGAAACATATGTTTACACTGGCAAGGCAAGTGAAATAGATAATAAACAAAAGTGAAATTAACAATACAAATGAATTGAATGGGAGTAAACCAAAGCCTCTGCTGATTTCTGCACCAGGCTGTGTTGGATTCTTCCTCCCTCTCTGACTGTTTGACTTTAGGGACATTAGGGGGCCATTGATCTGCTTCATAATTCCTTGTATGTGTGTGTGTGCGTGTATGTGAGTGTGTGTGTGTGTGTGTACATACGCTCATGGGTGTGGAATATTGAGGATGTTGAGGATGTTGTCCCCACAGTAACTTTACGTACATACCCCAACCAGAAGCCATGGATTACAGGCAACATTCGCACTGAGCTAAAGGGTAGAACTGCCGCTTCAAGGTGTGGGACTCTAACCCGAAAGCTTATAAGAAATCCTGCTATGCCCTTCGACGAACCATCAAACAGGCAAAGCGCCAATACAGGGCTAAGATTGAATCGTACTACACCGACACTGACGCTCGTCGGATGTGGCAAGGCCTGCAAACTATTACAGACTACAAAGGGAAGCACAGCCGCGAACTGCCCAGTGACAAGAGCCTATCGGACAAGCAAAATCACTTCTATGCTCGCTTCGAGTTAAGCAACACTGAGGCATGCATGTGCTGTTGCGGACGACTTTATGATCACACTCTCAACAGCCGACGTGGGTAAGACCTTTAAACAGGTCAACATTCACAAGGCCGCTGGGCCAGACGGATTACCAGGACGTGTGCTCCGGGCATGTGCTGACCAACTGGCAAGTGTCTTCACTGACATTTTCAACATGTCCCTGATTGAATCTGTAATACCAACATGTTTCAAGCAGACCACCATAGTCCCTGTGCTCAATAATACTAAGGTAACCTTCCTAAATTACTTTTGACCTGTATCACTCACATCCGTAGCCATGAAGTATTTTGAAAGGCTGGTAATGGCTCACATTAACACCATTATCCAAGAAACCCTAGACCCACACCAATTTGCATACCGCTGAAGCAGATCCACAGATGATGCAATCTCTATTGCACTCCACACTGCTCTTTCCCACCTGGACATATTGAACACCTACGTGAAAATGCTATTCATTGACTACAGCTCAGCTTTCAACACCATAGTGCCCTCAAAGCTCATCAATAAACTGAGAATTCTGGGACTAAACACCTATCTCTGCAACTGGATCCTGAACTTCCTGACCAGCCGCCCCAAGGTGGTGAGGGTAGGTAGTAACACATCCACCACGCTGATCCGCAACACTGGAGCTCCTCAGGGGTGCGTGCTCAGTCTCCTGCTGTACTCCCTATTCACCCACGACTGCATGGCCAGTCATGACTCCAACACCATCATTATGTTTGCAGACGACACAACAGTGGTAGGCCTGATCACCTACAACGACGAGACCTGGCCGGGTGGTGCCAGAATAACAACCTATCCCTCAACATAATCAAGACAAAGGAGATGATTGTGGACTAAAGGAAAAGGAGGACCGAGCACGCCCTCATTCTCATCGACAGGACTGTAGTGGAGCAGGTTGAGAGCTTCAAGTTCCTTGGTGTTCACATCACCAACAAACTAGAATGCTCCAAACACACCAAGACAGTCGTGAAGCGGGCACGACAAAACCTATTCCCCCTCAGGAGACTGAAAAGATTTGGCATGGGTCCTCAGATCCTCAAGAGGTTCAACAGCTGCAACATTGAGAGCATGCCTGGTATGCATCACTGCCTAGTATGGCAACTGCTCGGCCTTCGACCGCAAGGCACTACAGAGGGTAGTGCGAACGGCCCAGTACATCACTGGGACTACGCTGCCTGCAATCCAGGACCTCTACACCAGGCGGTGTCAGAAGAAGGCCCTAAAAATTGTCAAAGACCCAGCCACCCCAGTCATAGACTGTTCTCTCTGTTACCGCATGGCAAGCGGTACCGGAGCGCCTGGTCTAGGACCAAAAGGCTTCTAAACAGCTTTTACCCCCAAGCCATAAGACTCCTGAACATCTAATCAATGGCTACCCGGACTATTTGCATTGTTTCTCGCCACCCACACCCCTCTCTGTAATTGAGAGAGAGACAGAAGGAGAGTGAGTGAGTGAGTGAGTGAGTGAGTGAGTGAGTGAGTGAGTGAGTGAGAGAATGAGTGAGGCCGGTAGAGATGTACAGAGGTCAGCAGCAGAGCAAGGGGGGGCACTCTCTAACTGACCTGATACTCTCTAACTACTAATTGGGTCAGTGCAGCCAGCAGCAGGAAGGCAGGCAGGGATAAACCCTGGGCTAGAGAATAACATCCTAACAAGCCCAAGAAAACCCTGAAAATGACTTTAGTCTGGGTAGAGCCATATGGCCGAGGAGCAGTATGGAGATTCACTGAGGCTTCTGCTTCGCTTTCATATGAAGCAGAGAGAGAGAGGAGGAGAGAGAGAGATGAAACAAGCACTCGCTGAGGTAAACACAAGCTCTATCTCTCATCTCTTCATATCGCTATCTCCCTCCATAATTTTCTCTCACATACACTCCCACAATTTCTCTTTCTCATACACTTTCTCTCTATACCACTCTCCCTCACTCTTCGTCTCCTTTCCCTCCTCTCTGTAAACCATTCTCCTTGTCTCTCTCTCTCTCTCTCTCCCATCTTCCATCGCTCTCTCTCCCAACCCCCCCCTCTCTCTCTCTTTCTCAGAGCTTGCCAATAAATCAGTGATTTATATTCTGATAAGAGACTAAACCGTTGCATGCATATTCATACCTTAAGCTGTTGATTAACATTCGCTATGTTATAGTATAAAATGTCTATTGTTTTATTTGGAACAGAACGCAGCACGAAATAGTTAGTCAAGGCTGTTCCACGTCTCCACAATGAGATTTACCGCTTTAATTATCCAAAGTAAAATGTACAAATTATTCATAGGCTGCTTAAAACTCAGTTAATGGAATTATGCATCACAATTTGTGAATAATTACATTTTTCCTTCAGATTGTGACAGAATAGTTAATTTATTAATAGACGTATACAAAGTCAAGTCAAAACGTCAGTCCTGGGGGTAGGAGTGCTTTGCTTTCAGGAGAATGTTCCCCTTATTAAATAAGTTACAGGGAGACGAGTGTGCTCAGCAAACAAACACAAAGGTGGGAGAGAAAAGAGAGAAGGAGAGCGAGGGAGAGTACGAGAGAGGGAGAGCGAGGGAGAGTACGAGACAGAGAGAGCGAGGGAGAGATTGAGATAGCTGCTCACGGTTTTAAACACATTGTTGTCTCCAAGGCCCCGGGTTAACAGATGAAATATTAAAGGCCGTGTTTATTAGCAGGATGAAAGACAAAGAGCTTCTTTCCTTTGACTTGCGCACATTGACACTTGGCACATAACAAACACAATCTGATCAGGTCTTGATCCATAATGAATGACTATCCCACTTTCAAAAAGAGCATTATTAAAGAATTTAAGAAAATGGGGAAAAGGCAGGCGGTTTCTCGTCGGTAAATAAATATCAGCATTTTGTCGACGGCATCGATGATACCATTATTTTTTTTAAATCAACTTTACCAGACAAATGTGAATTTGTTTTAATTGCTTAGTATGATATCACAAAAACAACATTGGCAGTATTGTCAGTGGAATTAACAGCTACTAAAGATGCTCCATGTTTAAAATGAACTCTGCCACTTTTCAACCTCACATTCATTATCTCAGGCACGGCACATTTCTATGTTTTGTAGAAAAATATATAACATTAAAAAGTTATACCCGGTGACATCATGAAACGTTCAAACGTTTTAAAAAAACTTGATTTTCAAACACTATGAAATGTATGGTGACGTGGGGAGCAGGAAAAGAGTTGTTACAGTTGTTACAGGTTTTGAAAATCACTGTTTCTTAAACCTACCTTATGATGTCACAGAGAAGCATTTTTTAGGACCTTTCTTCTTCTCTTTTTAACCACAGATCATAGAAATGGCCGTTTTCACAGATGTTACTAGTTTCAGGAAACTGTAGTAAGTGGTATGGTGCTGGAGATCATGAATATGAGGTTAAAAGTTGCAGAGTTGCCCTTTGAATTAAACTGTGATTTTTAAACGTAGATTCGTCTCGCCCAAACATTCAATATCCCCATAACGTGTACAGTATTCAACACTGGCAGAAGAGAAGAAGTGACTTGGAAAGCTGAGCTGCTATCAGCACGATTTCTAATATCAACCCTCCCTCATGACAGTTTTCTACAGATGAAGGATCTTATTACTCTGTTGCAGCTTTGCTGCAATGAATGGCTTTTCTAACTTGAAGTGTATTTTAGTTTTAAATAGGCTTCTGAAATTTGAAATAATTTCCACTTTGAAATTTCAGAATTTGTTTTCCTTTAGGATTATTTTCCTGCAGTAATAAATTGGCTCAAATTAAGAGCCTACATCTGTATGACCTATTTTGCAAAGGAGCCAGAGGCCTGGGTGACGTTTAATGTTGTTAGCAGTTTAACCCTTAGCCTCTGTCCTTGAGGCCCTGTCATGTCCAAGTGGCACACCAAATAAGCACTTTTGACATGGGGGCTCCCGGCCTGCAGCCCCTGCCTCTGCCGACAGCTCCACACAAAAGGCCCCTTCGCTACTGATTGCCCTTTGTTGTTATGCAAATGGGGGGGCCTTGAAGATCTCTGCGCAGAGGAAGGTTATAGAGAGGAGCCACCGCAAAGCTAGTTTTTGTCACAGTAGTTTCTGGTGTCGTTTCTCAGCAGTTCAGTTCCAGGCCTCTCTTTTTGTTTCATCCTCTCCTCTCATGACTGTGCTTCCCCTCCCAGCTGGGGATGACATGTTCCATGACAGAGACGAAATCAGGAGAGGAACATACACACACACACACACACACACACACACACACACACACACACACATATATCCACACGTATATCCACACACACACACACACACACACACACACACACACACACACACACACACACACACACACACACATATATCCACACGTATATCCACACACACACACACACACACACACACACACACACACACACACACATATATCCACACGTATATCCACACACACACACACACACACACACACACACACACACACACACACACACACACACACACACACACACACACACTCACACACTCATGTTCTCTATCACATTTCGACCTATGCTCACTCCCCATAAATTTGGTTGATATGCTTCCCTGCCTAATGCCCCTACCAGCTGTGTGTTTGTGTGTCCCTGGGGAGGCCAGGCATGGTTGATGTGGTGACCTGATAACATCTGGGAGAAAGTGATGGCTTTGCCCGCATGCTGCAGGCCTACTCCAGAGCTGCAGGATACCACTGCCTCCTTCCAGGGTCCGTCTCCCTCACACTTTTCAACACTTCCTTGACACCCACTTAATACACATTCCAGTGGTGGAAATCCAAGCACACTCTGTATTTTATTAAAACGTATGCCTCGAGGACTATTTCTCATAATGTTTGAAGTGAAAGTACTGTACCAGTCATGTTACCATCTGAAAAACCAACTAACAGTGAAGAGCCCAATGTTGTTTTGAACCCGAGTGTCTCATCAACCACCTTAACTAGGGCTACGACTGCTAGCTATGCTATTTGAAGTAATGCACAATATGAAAGAATTTGACATGTGCTGTAGCTGTCTAGCTCACTCAGTGCATTAGCACTATTTGCAATATTTACCAAAAGGATTTAGTCATTTCAAGCCTGCAGAGATTTTGCCGGAAAATTTGATTTGATTTCTCGGGCTTTCTAAAACAGTTAACTTGCTTTTCATTCCTGCTTTTAAAAACGTATATAATTGATGGCGCTTAGAAAGAGAAGAACAAAGATGTGTAAAAACACGAGTTGGAGGCTGTTGCTCTTTAAATATTTGACTGTAGCTCTGACCTTCAGATGACATGGGGTTATCTAGACATCGGAACATGCCGTCCAGGGAATGTAAAACATGACATCAAACAAAGAGGAGAGAATGTTTATCCAAGCCTGATGTGCTTTTCTATTTTTTACCACCCAGCTTTTCAGAAACTCCTTCGCATCCATTTACATATAGTTACATAAACCCTTGAAAGAGTTGGAGTGAGGGAAGAGGGAGATAGGAGGGTTCTTACAGTCAACTTGTGTGTATCAGTTAGTCGGAGAGCTCTACTGAAACAGAATCCCCAGGGTTTAGACAGCTCACACACACAACCTTGGCTGAGCTTATGTGAGCGTGTTTATTGTGTATGTGTGTGTATGCGTGTGTCATAAAACAAAGCCCTTGGAACCATGACATTTCACACCACGTCCACGTACCAATGTGTGTGTGCTGTGTCATGTCCCCAAAATTCTCACAGAAACAGAATGCGAGAGAGAAAATGATAGAGGAAATGGGAGAAAAAAAAAGAATGCATCACAGACAGCAAGCAGATGGACGTGATCCACTCAGAAGAGGAAAAATAAACAATAACGGAATATGGAGGAGGAAGAATTGGCAGAAAATAATAAAAACAGAAAAGCCTTGTTTCCATCGCCTTTCCCAGCTGTTTTCCCATGGAATAGCACTGCTTGTTACAGATGAGGAAATGTGCCTGTTGGGATCTGGAATTGACAGTGTGTCTGCTTAGCTACATTAGTTAACAACCCTAGTTAGCCCACACCTCGCTGAGAACAGTCAATAAATAATTAGTCCAGCATATGGACTCCAAAATGCATTGTTTCCCATCTCCAAGACTGTGGGTTCTCTCCCTCAGTTGACTCTGTGTACCTTCCTGAGATGCACACTGATTAGAAGACCAGGGTAGTGATAATCAATGGTTCAATTATACTGCCCTTAGTTCAGCCCATCAGAACAGCTGATAAGTACAAGGACGGGATAGGTTTCCACCACGTTGTTTCCACATGTCCAGACATCCATGATCAGTGACTAAGAGGTAAAGGTGACCAGAAAATGAAGCTGTTTTGGCCCTTGGCTTGTGCTGGTCTTGTTTATGTCTTCTGTATTACAGCAGGCTGTCAGGTGGGACCTTGAGAGAACTCTGTTTGGTGTTTATGGCTTCTCTCTTTGAATTTCAATGTATGTCTCCATAGAAAAGCTGCAGGTTAAATAATCCCTTTGAATGTGGACAGACTCAGGCAAACTAAACCTGAACTGTAACGGCTGTTTGAAGAAGAGGACCAAGGTGTAACGTGGTACGTGTTTGTTCAGCGGAACAAACGAAACAGTTCTGTCTGGTGCAGAAACACACAAAACAGAAAATAACTACCCACAAGACACAGGTGGGAAAAGGCTACCTAAGTATGGTTCTCAATCAGAGACAACGATAGACAGCTGCCTCTGATTGAGAACCACACCCGGCCAAACACACAGAAATAGAAAACATAGAATGCCCACCCCAACTCACACCCTGACCAAACCAAAATAGAGACATAAAAAGGATCTCTAAGGTCAGGGTGTGACATGAACCCTGTTGCTGAGGTCTTCATTCAGGGGTGTTTTTGACTTTCTTTTTCTTTCAGCCACCATCAAAAGTTCAAGAGCCAGGGTGTTTTGTATTCACAGAGGAGAGAACCTTCGAAAACACTCTAGATGAAAGAGGTACACGGTGTAAGTCTGAAACGTAAAGGAGAGAAGAGGAAGAGGGAAGTGTTCCCTTTTTAAGAAGTGGGCACTTTTGACCACCCTTGTTAGGCCCCAACAATTAAGTCACTCTATGGAAGTGCATAGTTTCTTGTAGATCATCTTTGTGGAAGTACACACTTTTCTTCCTCTTTCTGAGGAGTACATACATACTTTTCTGACAAGCCTGCTGTTACGACTTCTATGAATGGTGAGTGGAGGAGTCAAGTGCAGAGAGCAGGTAATTCCGTACGTGGATCTTTTATTCCAACGACAGCGGAGACATGGACATGCAAAACACAAGGGCGCATGACACAACCCGTCCAAAATACACAGGACTAAAACTGTCCGGAAAAATAGCGATCACACTAATACACCAACACCAAATAAACAGAGAACAAGCCCGCATAATACCCAGTGGGCCTAGTGCCCTTAAATAGCCTATAAACAAAACTAACTCAAGACAGGTGTACCCAATTAGACCCAATTAACAGAAATAAAAGGAAAGGGAATCGATGGCAGCTAATAGGCTGATGACGATGACCGCCGAGCACCGCCCCTGCAGTGGTGGCTGATGTAATCCCTGTCATCGTGAAAAGAGGAATGTCTCAATTAGTTTAACTTTGTAATCAGAGTTTGTGAAAATATAACACCTTCCCAAACTTCATTGAGTGTTTTAATATAATTTCTTTGCAAATATTTCCCACAGATACAAAAAATCATGTCGATTAGAAAGCATTTTGACGCTATGTCGAAGCTTCTGCTTATTGTGGCTACAGTGTGTCTGTGACACCGCCTGGTATAGAGGCCCTGGATGACAGTAAGCTTAGTGCCTTGTGGTCAGAGGCTGAGCAGTTGCCATACCAGGCAGTCATACAACCAGTCAGCATGCTCTTGATGGTGCAGCTGTAGAACCTTTTGAGGATCTGAGGACCCATGCCAAATCTTTTCAGTGCCCAAGGGGGAATAGGTTTTGTCTTGCCCTCTTCACGACTGTCTTGGTGTGTTTGGACCGTGTTAGTTTGTTGGTGATGTGGACACCAAGGAACTTGAAGCTCTCAACCTGCTCCACTGCATCCCCACCTATGAGAATGTCCTCACCTCTGTCCTCTTTTTCCAGTAGTCCACAATCATCTCCTTTGTCTTGATCACGTTGAGGGAGAGGTTGTTGTCCTGGCACCACATGGCCAGGTCTCTGACCATCTCTCTATAGGCCAGGTCTCGTTGTTGGTCGGTGATCAGGAATACCACTGTTGTGTCATCTGCAAACATAATGATGGTGTTGGAGTCGTGCTAGGCCACACAGTCATGGGTGAACAGTGAGTACAGGAAGGGACTGAGCACGCACCCCTACGGGGCCCCTGTGTTGAGGATCAGCGTGGCAGTTATGTGTTGTTACCTACCTTTACCACCTGGGGGCGGCCCATCAGGAAGTCCAGGATCCAGCTGCAGAGGGAGGTGTTTAGTCCCAGGGTCCTTAGCTTATTTATGAGCTTTGAGGGCACTATGGTGTTGAACGCTGAGCTGTAGTCAATGAATGGCATTCTCACATAGGTGTTCCTTTTGTCCAGGTGGGAAAGGGCAGTTTGAAGTCCAATAGAGATGGCATCATCTGTGGATCTGTTTCTGGGATGATGTTGTTGATGTGAGCCATGACCAGCCTTTCAAAGCACTTCATGTCTACTGTCGTGAGTGCTACGGGTCTGTAGTCATTTAGGCAGGTTACCTTGGTGTTCTTGGGCACAGGCACGTGTTCGTTGGTGGACTTGGTGCATGAATGTATATAATAAATGCTATGTTGTATGTAACCTTAGCAGGTTTAGTGCTCAGTGAAGTTTCTTACCCACTCAAGGCCAGGGCTTCCCCATGTGCTTCTATCCACTTCATGCCCAGTAGAATTATTGTGTTATGGGCAATGGAAAAGGTTCACTGCCCCACCCAGCCACTTGGGCCCTGGAGTGTTTTTGACACGTAGTGAACAGCGCTCATCACAACACTTCTCACACAAGCACCTCTCCACTCAATGAGCGTGGACCCCAGCTGGGATGGCCATTGATTCCCCTGTAATAGGCCGATTGTTCCCTTCAGGAGAAGGAGGAGAGGGGTGGAGTGAGTGGAGCGGCTCAAACTCCTCCCCGGGCCTAACAGGTGGAAACATCCAGCACTTCTTTCCCCATGACAGGGTAGCACGCCCCAGGTAGTCACATACTGCCTGGAGGAATTAAGAAATTAAAAGCGAGAGGAGGAGGAGAAATTTTGTGAATTTTTGTTAGGATCCCCAGTAGCTAACAATGTAACGTTAGCTAATCTTCCTGGGGTCCAACACCAATTAAAAATACATTAAAAACAATTACATATTAAGACTAAAAACATTTAACAAGTGAAAATACAGACAATTCAAATACCTGACAGGACACACTTTTAACAGTCAGTTGATACTTTCTATTTCCTGTCCAGTCAGGAAATAGAAACAGGGGGGGGTTCTTGAAGGTGGATTTACTTTTTGCTGAGAAATATGGATTGGTAAAGAGTTCCCTTCAGCTATAGCTCTACATAAAACTGCAGATTTCAGGCGATTTGACCTTGGCTTGGGTTGTCTTAGATGCCCTGCATTTACCTGTCTGGTTTGATGGTTGTGCATGTTGCTAGTATTTATTAACTGGTGTGAAAATACTGTGTTTGTTTTTTAATATAGCATTCCTAAGGAAAGTCAGAAGACTGGATAGTCATTTGTTTCAACATGAAACCATGAGAGATTCTGATGCATTTGGATACTATTCATACGGTTAGAGCAATGAAGAACAAATCTGGCAGCCCTGTTTTGAGCCATTTAGAGTTTTTTTGTATCTTTCTTTGCTGCAGATGACCATATACCTGGACAGTACTCTAAGTGTGATAGGACCAGGGATTGACCATATAACTGGACAGTACTCTAAGTGTGATAGGACCAGGGATTGACCATATAACTGGACAGTACTCTAAGTGTGATAGGACCAGGGATCATCTGATTCAGAGTGATGGACGTTACATGCTCTGAAAATGTTCTTGTAACAGCCATTACCCAACCCCATCCTAATAACAATATTATCTATGTGTTCTGATCATGATAAACCTGTGTTCAACATGTCAACTAATGGTTCTGTTTTTTTTTAAATTGCTCTACATTTTATCTTGCTCTACTCATCAACAATTTCAATTGGGGATCATCAGCAAGTATATATCTTGAAACAAATACACCAATTTGTTCATATCAACCCAAACAGACACCATTCTTAGTTCACTACTCAGTAAATCTGTTAGCTCATTACCTTCTGATAGATAGCTTTCCATCTGGGATAGAGCTGCAGACTTAAATCATAACATTTGAGTTTACCTAGTAACCGTTCAATTGTATCAAAAGCAGCACGGAAATCTAGCAACACTACACCAACTAACTTCCTGTCATCCATACTCTTTAACCAATCATCTGTCATTTGTGCTAAGGACGTACTCGTAAAATGCCCTTCTTTGTATGCATACTGGAAACGCGTTATCAGACCATTACATGAGAAATAATCCTTGATTTGTAAAGATACATTTTTTCCCAATAATTTACTTAACACAAGCAGCAATCTTATAGGATGACTCTGAGGACCAGTGAATGCAGATGTTTTATCCTTAGGTAGTGGAATAACCATTGACTCTTTCCAGACTTCTGGGCACACCCCATACACCCCACACTTATTAAAAATATGCGAGATTGGGGTAGATTTTTGGTTAGCTGTAACTCTAAGTAATTTGGCGTCAAGATTATCTGTACCAGGTGGGTATGACCCTGGTGTTCTGCTATGTTACTGTATATGAGCTTCCATGTCCTTGAGAGTGAGATCTCTATTGACCGCTTAACAGGGCAACAGACAACAAACAACTTCTCAGTGACAGCACATGTTCTGACATTCTCCTGCCACTTAAAGCCATCGAGAGGAGGGAAATACGGTATTATGTTTTCTATTTACCTTGCCAGTTGAGCAAATTCAATGGAGTAGCAGCTTATATATGTCACGACTCCCGCCGAAGTCGGTCCCTCTCCTTGTTCGGGCGGCGTTCGGCGGTCGACGTCGCCGGCTTTTTAGCCATCGCCGATCCATTTTCCCATTTGTTTTGTCTTTGTCTTATCACACCTGGCTATACTCACCAATCACTTGTTTATTATTTAGCCCTCTGTTCCCCATGTTGTATTTGTGAGTGATTGTTATTTGTTACGTGGATATTTGTCAGGCGTTGCACTTGTGTTTTAGACTGTGTTTTTGGCTTGGCTCTTGTATGTGTTATGTGCTGTCATTTGGTACCGGTATTAAAGTGCGCCTGTTTATTATACTCCGCTCTCCTGCACTTGACTTCGCCTCCCATATACACGCATTACAATATGAGGTGGTAGGGGGGACACAGCATTGAATGGAGTAGTTTTGGGTATGTGTGGGGAAATCACAGCACTTATTTTGCATGCACTCTCAGTAGCGCTGCTGGGATTAGAGGAGAGGAGACGGGAGGATGTTTCCAACCAGCACACTGTTTATCCTAAGATACATATACACCCTTACAAACACAACCCCTGTAAACAGACCACAGCTTGGGAGGCTTAACACCTGTGTTTTAATATTCCAAATAAACTCAGCTTGTTTGTCTACCAATGCAAAGAGGATGAAAGCAGTGGAATGAGAGCTCCATTATTTCCTTTATTTATTCAAGAAACGTTATTTACTAGAAAGATATCATCCTAGCTTTAATCCTCTTAGCGATGGATTGGGGTTGTACTTACAGCACCATGCACCTGCTAAACGAACTCCTCTTAAAGCTGTATAAATACAGCCAGAGGACCCACGCTAGCTTCCCAGGCTGCATCTCATCGCCACACTGCATTCCAAGGCAGCTAGCTCAACAGGAAGTTTAGAGGACACCCCTCTCCGGATGCCCTCCAAAACCACTATGGAGACAAGGGTCCCTGGTGTGTCATGTAGCCAGGAGCAACACAATGGCCTATGTGTTCTCATGTGTTGGACTGTTTACACAGGGGTGTTAGCGGGCTCAAATAGCTACTAGCTCTCAGCATGGCCACTGGCCACAGGAAGTGCTCATCAAGGTCTTCCCCGATGAATGGCTTTCCTGGAGTGACCTGGCTGTTTGCATCCTTACTCTCATTTCACCCTCTATAATGTTTATTAAACCTTTATCAAACCATTTTATTTTTCAAATCAAAGAAAACGTATTTGTCACAAGCTTCCTGAACAACAGGTAGACTAACAGTGAAATGCTTACTTCCCTTCAATGCAGAGAGAAACAAAAGAGAAATAATAGAAAATAACAACAAAATGAGTAACGATAACTTGGCTATATACACGGGGTATCAGTACCGAGTCCATGTGCAGGTGTACGAGGTCATTGAGGTAGATATGTACATATAGGTAGGGGTAAAGTGACTAGTCAACAGGATAGATAATAAACAGTAACAGTAGAGTATGTGATGAGTTAAAAGAGTTAGTGCAGAAAGGGTCAATGCAGAAGGTTAACTATTTTAAACAAACTGTTTAGCAGTTACATTGTGTAATAGCATTTTGAAGAATGGTGCCCAATCATAAGAATGTGTTTCTCTCTTTTAGAACCTGATATCTTATTGTTTTACTTTACAGAATATGAAGGAGACATCAACGTATTGTGCTGTCTAATGATTATTTGTGAGAAAGTTAACCAACATGTTGTTTTGTCCTTTCATTAATCGCTCTTGCTCTCATAACATTAAGAAAGGGGACGTCCGTCAGCTGGTATGACAGCAGCTCTGTGGATTGTTCATGTTAACTCCTCTCTTCTAGGGTTCAGACATACTCCTCACCCCTGCACTGCACTCCCCCACGGGAATGGGTGGTGAGAAGGAATGGAGGTAGGGATGGTAGGTTGGGTGCGTTTAGTTCTCTCCTCTCCAACCGGAGGCAAACAGGATGTAATTTGAAATATTAGCTGGTGCTGTGATTGAACATGGCACCCTGATCACTGAGTTGCCAGGAAGGCGAGCCATAACGATGACTTATCACCCGTGTGAGGAACGCGGAGTATATAACAAGATTCCCAAACATGACAAATGCCACCCTGAGGAACCAGTCCTTCTGTGGGGGAAAGAGTCCCTTTGTAAGGGAGAGAGTGGGTTATAGTCCCTTTGTAAGGGGGTGTTATAGTCCCTGTAGGGGTAGGGAAGAGGGGGGGGGGGGGGGTTCTAGTCCCCCTGTAGGGGAGAGAGGGGTTTCTAGTCCATGTGTAGGGGGGAGAGGGGGTTCTAGTCCTTTGTAGGGGAGAGAGAGGAGGTTTTAATCCTTATGGAAGAGAGGGGGTTGTAAGTCCCTCTGTGAGAGAGTGATAGAGAGTGGAGGGGGTTCTAGTATGTATCGGAGAGAGGGGGTTCAGACCCTCTGACGTACTTGGAAGCTGATCATGTTGCATGCAAGCCAAGGAGTGATGACCACTGACCTCTGTTGAAATGAAAACAGATGGCGTCGAGGTGACTTAAATAAGCTGGTGAGGAATTTGTCACCATGTCTTCCGCTTCGTATTGCTTCTCCTCCACTCTTTCATTACTCTCGTCTTCTTTATTTGTTTTATTTTATTTTATTATTTAACTAGGCAAGTCAGTTCTACCTGCAACTCACAACACATCCCTCAATCCCAACTGTTATTAATTACTGCCAAAGCGCTGTTTATTTTTATATAAATGCATGTGTTCCTGGCATTGTAACAGACTTTTGTATCCCTGACCCTTTCTGCTTGAAGTCTCTTGCAAGGTCACTTAATTTCTGTTTACTTTTGGGGCTTTTGAAAGCATTACTGCAAATCATCACAACATGGAGAAATAGAGAGAGGGGGGAAAGGGAGAGAAACCTGCCAAGAACATTATGATGTGAATGTGATTCTTGCATGCCGGTGTTGATATTATGATTTCCAACATTATGATGAACTCAATATTTCAACATGTTTAAAAAGCTGACTTAAATGTTGACGACAAGCCGTCTTTCAGAATTGATGATGATCCTTCAGCATAATATCAAACATGATACTGTGGTATTAACACTGTTACTACTACTAGAACAATGACGATGACTACTACTGCTACAATAATAATATTCCGTGGCCTCCAACTGCTTTTAAATGCTAGTAAAACTAAGTGCATGCTCTTCAACCGATTGCTGCCTGCATCCTTCTGCGACAATAGCATCACAACTCTGGACGGTTCTGACTTAGAATATGTGGACAACTATAAATACCTAGGTGTCTGGTTAGACTGTAAACTCTCCTTCCAGACTCACATTAAGCATCTCCAATCCAAAATTGAATCTAGAATCGGCTTCCTATTTCGCAACAAAGCCTCCTTCACTCAAACATACCCTCGTAAAACTGACTATCCTACAAATCCTTGACTTCGGCGATATCATTTACAAAATAGCCCCCAACACTCTACTCAGCAAACTGGATGTAGTCTATCACAGTGCCATCTGTTGTGTCACCAAAGCCCCATATACAGTGCCTTGCGAAAGTATTCGGCCCCCTTGAACTTTGCGACCTTTTGCCACATTTCAGGCTTCAAACATAAAGATATAAAACTGTATTTTTTGTGAAGAATCAACAACAAGTGGGACACAATCATGAAGTGGAACGACATTTATTGGATATTTCAAACTTTTTTAACAAATCAAAAACTGAAAAATTGGGCGTGCAAAATTATTCAGCCCCTTTACTTTCAGTGCAGCAAACTCTCTCCAGAAGTTCAGTGAGGATCTCTGAATGATCCAATGTTGACCTAAATGACTAATGATGATAAATACAATTCACCTGTGTGTAATCAAGTGTCCGTATAAATGCACCTGCACTGTGATAGTCTCAGAGGTCCGTTAAAAGCGCAGAGAGCATCATGAAGAACAAGGAACACACCAGGCAGGTCCGAGATACTGTTGTGAAGAAGTTTAAAGCCGGATTTGGATACAAAAAGATTTCCCAAGCTTTAAACATCCCAAGGAGCACTGTGCAAGCGATAATATTGAAATGGAAGGAGTATCAGACCACTGCAAATCTACCAAGTGTCACGGTCGTCCTCCTCTTCATCTGAAGAGGAGAGGCGAGATGGATCGGAAGACCAAAATGCGGCGTGGTAAGTGTCCATGGTAAATCTTTAATAAAGAAAGACTGAACACTATACAAACGAGTAACAAAAACAATAAACCAAATTCAACCGTGAAGCTACAAAATGAGACCTGTGCTGAAACAAGCCATCAACATAGACAATCACCCACAAACAAACAGTGCAACCCAGGCTACCTAAGTATGATTCTCAATCAGAGACAACTAATGACACCTGCCTCTGATTGAGAACCATACTAGGCCGAAAACATAGAAATGCCCCAAAACATAGAAAAACAAACATAGACTGCCCACCCAACTCACGCCCTGACCATACTAAATAAATACAAAACAACGGAAATAAAGGTCAGAACGTGACACCAAGACCTGGCTGTCCCTCTAAACTTTCAGCTCATACAAGGGGAAGACTGATCAGAGATGCAGCCAAGAGGCCCATGATCACTCTGGATGAACTGCAGAGATCTACAGCTGAGGTGGGAGACTCTGTCCATAGGACAACAATCAGTCGTATATTTCACAAATCTGGCCTTTATGGAAGAGTGGCAAGAAGAAAGCCATTTCTTAAAGATATCCATAAAAAGTGTTGTTTAAAGTTTGCCACAAGCCACCTGGGAGACACACCAAACATGTGGAAGAAGGTGCTCTGGTCAGATGAAACCAAAATTGAACTTTTTGGCAACAATGCAAAACGTTATGTTTGGAGTAAAAGCAACACAGCTGAACACACCATCCCCACTGTCAAACATGGTGCTGGCAGCATCATGGTTTGGGCCTGCTTTTCTTCAGCAGGGACAGGGAAGATGGTTAAAATTGATGGGAAGATGGATGGAGCCAAATACAGGACCATTCTGGAAGAAAACCTGATGGAGTCTGCAAAAGACCTGAGACTGGGACGGAGATTTGTCTTCCAACAAGACAATGATCAAAAACATAAAGCAAAATCTACAATGGAATGGTTCAAAAATAAACATATCCAGGTGTTAGAATGGCCAAGTCAAAGTCCAGACCTGAATCCAATCGAGAATCTGTGGAAAGAACTGACAACTGCTGTTCACAAATGCTCTCCATCCAACCTCACTGAGCTCAAGCTGTTTTGCAAGGAGGAATGGGAAAAATGTTCAGTCTCTCGATGTGCAAAACTGATAGAGACATACCCCAAGCGACTTACAGCTGTAATCACAGCAAAAGGTGGCGCTACAAAGTATTAACTTAAGGGGGCTGAATAATTTTGCACGTCCAATTTTTCAGTTTTTGATTTGTTAAAAATTTAGAAATATCCAATAAATGTCATTCCACTTCATGATTGTGTCCCACTTGTTGTTGATTCTTCACAAAAAAATACAGTTTTATATCTTTATGTTTGAAGCCTGAAATGCGGCAAAAGGTCGCAAAGTTCAAGGGGGCCGAATACTTTCGCAAGGCACTGTACTACCCACCACTGCGACCTGTATGCTCTCGTTGTCTGGTGCTCGCTACATATTTGTCTCCAGGTCATCTATAAGTATTTTTTAAGTATTTTTTTTAATCTCAGCTCACTGGTCACCATAGCAACACCCACCCGTAGCACGCACTCCAGCAGGTATATTTCACTGGTCCCCAAAGCCAACACTTCCTTTGGCCGCCTTTCCTTCCAGTTCTCTGCTAACAGTGACTGGAACAAATTGCAAAAATCATTGAAGCTGGAGTCTTATATCTCCCTCTCTAATTTTAAGCATCAGTTGTCAGAACAGCTTAACGATTACTGTACCTGTACATAGCCAATCTGTAAATATCACACCCAACTACCTCATCCTCATATTTTTACTTACGCTCTTGCTCTTTTACACCCCAGTATCGCTACATGCACATCATCATCTGCTCATCTATTTATTTTATTTATTTTAATTTCACCTTTATTTAACCAGGTAGGCAAGTTGAGAAGAAGTTCTCATTTACAATTGCGACCCGGCCAAGATAAAGCAAAGCAGTTCGACACATACAACAACACAGAGTTACACATGGAGTAAAACAAACATACAGTCAATAATACAGTAGACAAATAAGTCTATATACAATGTGAGCAAATGAGGTGAGATAAGGGAGGTAAAGGCAAAAAAAATAAATCTGTCACTCCAGTGTTAATGCAAAATTGTAATTATTTCGCCTCTATGGCCTATTTATTGCCTACCTCCCTACTCTTCTACATTCGCACACACTGTACGTAGATTTTTCTATTTTTCTTTTGTGTTATTGACTGTATGTTTGTTTATGTGTAACTCTGTGTTGTTGTTTTTAATGCACTGCTTTGCTTTATCTTGGCCAGGTCGCAGTTGTAAATGAGAACTTGTTCTCAACTGGCTTACCTGGTTAAATAATGGTAAAATAAATCAAATTAAAATAACAATAATAATAACATCCATAATAACATTATTAATAACAACCCTATTATTTAATAATTTGAATGATAAACCTTGCGACAGTTCTCTGACTACAAGCATGAGGAGGCTGGCTGGATTAAGACATGATTAATCACTATCTGAAGCGCCATGCATTTGGCCCAACCAACCTAATCCCTTTCTCCTCTTTATGGGACTGATCCCTATCGGATTGATGAATGCACCGACCAATCATGTTCCTGCAAACCCCAGTATGTACATACACCAATACGAGATGATGAACGGCCTGCGTTGCCATTATTTTAGCCCAAATGTGGGGGGCTGCCGCAATGGTGCTGCCTGACTCTCTGGTCCAGTATGGCCTGGGCTGGTATGGGCTGGTCTAGTATGGTCAGGGCTGGTCTTGGCTGGTATGGGCTGGTCTGGTCTGGTCTGGACTGGTAGGGTCTAGTATGTTCTGGGCTGAGCTGTTATGGCCTGGTCTGGTCTAGCCTGGTCTAGTCTGGGCTGGTATTATCTGGTCCGGCATGATCTGGACTGGTATGGTCTGGTCCAGTGCTGGGCTGCTCTAGTCTGGGCTGGGCTGGGTCTATACTGGGCTGCTCTGCTCTGGTATGTTCTGGGCTGATGTGGTCTAGTCTTGTCTGGGATGGTCTGGCCCAGGCTGGTCTGGTCTGTTGTGGGCTGTTGTGGTCTGGCCCAGGCTGGTCTGGTATGGTCTGGTCCATTCTGTCCTTTGCTGCTCAGGTCTGGGCTGGTCTGGGCTTTTCTTGCACAGTGGTCTAGGTTGTTCTGGGCTGGTCTGGTATGGTCTGGTCTGGCCCAGTCTGGTCTGGGCTGGTCTGGCCCAGTCTTTTATGGCAGAGGCTGGTCTGGACCCAGGTCTCTAAATGTAGATGATCCTGGCTATCTACACTGAGACTGAACCACCGCCACCACTGCCGTCACAGAACCATCCCATCTGGACTAGAGTAATCGTGTCTGTTAAAACTCTCAGACACATCTGGTGGACATGAATTGGGACTGTCATATATAGCACTCCCAAAACCATGAAATCCCAATTCTCACACATTTTGCTTTGTGTGTTTGTATGTGTGTGCGCACTGCACCCGCTCATGTTTGTGTGTCCATGTATGGTTGTGTGTACATGTGTGTACATGTGTGTTTGTGTGTACATGTGTGTTTGTGTGTACATGTGTGTTTGTGTGTACATGTGTGTTTGTGTGTACGTGTGTGTTTGTGTGTACATGTGTGTTTGTGTGTACATGTGTGTTTGTGTGTACATGTGTGTTTGTGTGTACATGTGTTTGTGTGTACATGTGTTTGTGTGTACTTGTGTTTGTGTGTACATGTGTTTGTGTGTACTTGTGTTTGTGTGTACTTGTGTTTGTGTGTACTTGTGTTTGTGTGTACTTGTGTTTGTGTGTACATGTGTTTGTGTGTACTTGTGTTTGTGTGTACTTGTGTTTGTGTGTACATGTGTTTGTGTGTACATGTGTTTGTGTGTGCATGCTTTGTTCTAAGCAGCAGAAAGCTTTGCACCAATTCTCATTGTCAATTCAGTTGTCATTGCTTGTTGTTGTTACCATGGCCCAGCCTCAGTGTGTTTGCATGCAGATGGCTTTGTATAGTCAGCCTGTGGTTTGTTTTCTCTGGATAACGTGGGACGTCTCCTCTTGAACTTTTACAGCCCCTTTCCTTTTAGCCATGTGTATCTGATAGAGTTGACCTCTCGGTCACTTCCTCCTCTTTCTCATCCCATTTTGTTTGTTTGTTTGTTTTCCTTTTATGCTTCTCTCTTTTAAACAGCCCTTTCACATATCCATCCATTTATCCATCCATTCATCCATCTATTCATCTGCAAGCAGGAGGACCAGCAACATATCAAGAAATGAGGAGAGCAAGAGAGAGAGAGAGAGCGAGACACAGAGAGAGAGAAACACAGAGAGAGAGAGAGAGACAGAGAGACAGAGAGACAGAGAGACAGAGAGGCAGAGAGAGACAGAGACAGAGAGAACAGTGAGTAGGTGTCCCACGGTTGCCGTTAGGTTGAGTCAGCGGCGAGCGGACAGGACAGTAAATGTCACATCATGTAAAGAGAGCAGGGGAGAGACATGGTGCAGACCCCCACAACACCACACACCCCTTACCTCACACTCACACAGGTGCTTTTCGGGGACCCTGGAGCATTTTGGGACCTGCCAAGGGGTGAAGAATGCTCCAGATCTGGCAAGAGCATCTCTGTAGTGGGACACTCTTTAATTGTGTGGCCCCAAACTGTTGAACAGACGGCTACTCCTGAGAGGCCTCCAGGCCTAAACTGAAATGACAGTTATTGGCCCCTCTCATCCAGAAAAAAACTGTAAAGCTATTTCCTGTTGTGTCCCATTTCTCAGTAGGAGTGCATTTGATACGGCCATATTAACCGTGCACTCCTGAGCCCAGTCCATAACTCTTCCCTGGATGAAATGTACTGCACAGTGCTGTATTATAAGGTGCTCCGTATTTGTGTACAGGCTTTTTACTTCCCCCACCACGTTTTCTGTCCTCAGCCATGACGCATCGTAAACTGCAACACAAACCCCAAAGAGCTCTGCTGTCCAATCTAACATTTATGTCTGGTGTTTAACCCAAATGCAGCTCTCTTCACCCTATCCACTAACACTAAGGTGTGGCTCAGTTGGTAGAGCATGGCGCTTGCTACACATGGCGCTTGCTAAATATGACGCTTGCCATGCCAGGGTTGTGGCTTCCATTCTTACGGGGGACCAGAACACAAAATGTATGCACTCAGAACTGTGAGTCGCTCTGGATAAGACTGTCTGCTAAATTACAAAAATGTAAAATTAGGATATGTTTACAGCCCAGAATGACAAAAGTTTTCTATGTGTACTATATAACCAGAGTTACTATTTCAGACTGTTAGTCTACTAGCTTGTAAAGAGTCTCCTGGTTATGCCTATGCTACAGTCATTTACGTGTTTAAAAAGAAACGGATAGATTCACTGTTGCAGTCCAGTGTGTGTGGGAGCTGTGGTTCATGAGTGTGTGTGTTTGTGTGTGTGTTGAGTCGTCAGGGGGTCTGGCGATTCTCAGGGGGAGCATCCCACGTCTGAGTTCCATAAACCAGGTTATCCGTTAACTAGGCCCTGCACTCCTCCTGTTCACCACAGTCCAGCCTGGTTCGGCCTAGCTCTGTTACACTCAGCCTGGCCTGGCCCAGTGTCTACCAGTCCACTCCAGTTCAGCCTGGAGCCAGCCCCAGCTCTGAATCATCCTCATTGGCAGACTCTCTTACAAGGTTCTGGTTGTGCCTTAATAATCTCCCTTTTAGAAAACAAATGAAAGAAGCTAAAGAGAGATGTATAAATGTGTCCTATTGTCCTAGTAAGGGACACGGGCTAAGAGAGGACTGTAATACAGTACATCTCTGACTCATCTGTCCACTTCCCACTCATGTTGCCCTCCTAGTCTCCACACACACTGCTAATCGTCACACTCATGGTAATGTGTAGCAGTAGTGTTGTAGCGGTGTTGCAGCGGTGTTGTTGCAGTGTTGTAGCGGTGTTGCAGCGGTGTTGATGAAGTGTTGTAGCGGTGTTGTAGCGGTGTTGTAGCAGTGTTGTAGTAGTGTTGTAGTAGTGTTGTAGCAGTGTTGTAGCAGTGTTGTAGTAGTGTTGTAGTAGTGTTGTAGCGGTGTTGTAGCAGTGTTGTAGTAGTGTTGTAGTAGTGTTGTAGCGGTGTTGTAGCAGTGTTGTAGCGGTGTTGTAGCAGTGTTGTAGCGGTGTTGTAGCAGTGTTGTAGCAGTGTTGTAGCAGTGTTGTAGCAGTGTTGTAGCAGTGTTGTAGCGGTGTTGTAGCGGTGTTGTAGCAGTGTTGTAGCAGTGTTGTAGCAGTGTTGTAGCTGTGTTGTAGCAGTGTTGTAGCAGTGTTGTAGCAGTGTTGTAGCAGTGTTGTAGCGGTGTTGTAGAAGTGTTGTAGCAGGGTTGAAGCGGTGTTGTAGCGGTGTTGTAGAAGTGTTGTAGCAGGGTTGAAGCGGTGTTGTAGCAGTGTTGTAGCGGTGTTGTAGCGGTGTTGTAGCAGAGTTGAAGCGGTGTTGTAGCAGTGTTGTAGCGGTGTTGTAGCAGTGTTGTAGCAGTGTTGTAGCGGCGTTGTAGCACTGTTGTAGCAATGCTACACTGCTCTTCTCTCCCATCTTCTCCTCTCCTCTCCTCTCCTCTCCCATTTTCTTCTCTCTTCTCTTCTCCTCTCCGCTCTTCTCTTCGCTTCTGTTCACCTCTCTTCCCCTCTCTTCGAATCTGGAAAATTTCACCCTGCAGAAAGCTGTAAACCATTAGGCAGACACTCCCCTTCTAACCCCTATCACCACTACAGGTGTGTGTGTGTGTGTGGCATCAGAAGGGCATGAAATAGAGATCTTGAAATTGGCATCTAAACTCTCAATGTATAGGTTTAAAGCACACACTTTAAAATCTATGGGGAAAAAAACATCTTTCAAGATTAGTGAGCTGAGCATTCGTGCTGCTGCCTTGTTTATTGAATTAGTATTCAGTGTGATTAAACCCTTCTATCATGATCCATTGTTTATCATACACATGGATTTATTTCTCCTTTTCTGTCTGGGTTTATGTTGCTGGCACCGCAATGTGTAAACTTCGACCGTTTTCTCATAATCTTCTGCACCAACTTCAGTATGAGCAGCTAATTGTGTTTAGTTTCAGTGTGACTCAACCGTTCGGTTTGTTTTAATACTTACAGCAGTGTGGAAGAGGACCAGTTTGGTGTTCTCCGGGAGGGAGGGAGGGAGGGAGGGAGGGAGGGAGGGAGGGAGGGAGGAGATATAGAGAGAGAGAAGCTGATGGCTTAAAACCTGTTAAAGAGGCTGCGAATTTTTGCAGTTTTTTGTTAAAAATCGCGCAACATTTCAACGTCCTGCTACTCATGCCAGGAATATAGTATATGCATATGATTAGTATGTGTGGATAGAAAACACTCTGAAGTTTATAAAACTGGTTAAATCATGTCTGTGACTATAACATAACGTGTTTAGCAGGAAAAATCCCAAGGAAAACTGTTCACAAAAAAAATAAATAAATAAATCCCTCCGCCAGTCTCTGTATTGTCTATCGCAAGGAAAATAGATAGGGCACTGTTTACAATGCCTACAGCTTCCACACAATGTCGCCAGTACTGTCAATTGATTTTAAATTAATCCTTGGTAAAATGAGGAATAGGCACTTCCTGTCGTCGAGCACACCACAGGAAGTTATGAAAGAGAGAATGTGGACCATGATTTCAAAACATGCTGCTATTGAATACAGATCGCTCCGTGATCAATTTGACCGATTATTAACGTTTACTAATACCTAAAGTTGGATTACAAAAGTAGTGTTTTGTCAAAGTTTATAGGTAACTTTTTTAATTTAAAAAAATGACAGTGCGTTTTGGAACGGTACTTTTTCATGGATCAGACGGGCTTCATAAATGGACATTTTGGGTATACATGGACGGATTTAATCGAAAAAAAAGACCCAATTGTGATGTTTATGGGACATATAGGAGTGCCAACAAAGAAGCTCGTCAAAGGTAATGAATGTTTTCTATTTTATTTCTGCGTTTTGTGTAGCGCCGGCTACGCTAATTATTTTGTTTACGTCCCCTTTGGTTATTTCGGGGGTTGCATGCTATCAGGTAATAGCTTCTCATGCTTTCGCCAAAAAGCATTTAAAAAATCTGACATGTTGGCTAGATTCACAATGAGTATAGCTTTAATTGAGTACCCTGCATGTGTGTTTTAATGAAAGTTTGAGTTGTATCGAGTACTATTAGTTGTCACTCTGAAATTTCCGCTGATGTCCGCTGATGTTGATCCCTGTACAGGGACAGCAGCCGTAACAGGTTTTAAAAGAAGAGTTCTGTTTTCCCACACAGAGCACATGTACAGTATGTTAGAATACAAGCACATACTTACCCTCCAGGCTTCCTGTGTGCCCTAGCCAGGCCCTCCCTCCCCTCATGACCCTCCTCTCTGTGTGTACACATCAGCAACTGGAAGAGCACATTCTGCCACTCAACCCCTGCTCTGCTCTGGCCAGAGGGGCTCACCCGTAACACTGTAATTAGTCCACATCTGAGGATCTCACACACTGTAATTAGTCCACATCTGAAGATCTCACACTGTAATTAGTCCACATCTGAGGATCTAACCCCTCACACTGTAATTAGTCCACATCTGAGGATCTCACCCCTCACACTGTAATTAGTCCACATCTGAGGATCTCACCCCTCACACTGTAATTAGTCCACATCTGAGGATCTAACCCCTCACACTGTAATTAGTCCACATCTGAAGATCTCACCCTTCACACTGTAATTAGTCCACATCTGAAGATTTCACCCCTCACACTGTAATTAGTCCACATCTGAGGATCTAACCCCTCACACTGTAATTAGTCCACATCTGAAGATCTCACCCTTCACACTGTAATTAGTCCACATCTGAAGATCTCACCCTTCACACTGTAATTAGTCCACATCTGAAGATCTCACCCTTCACACTGTAATTAGTCCACATCTGAAGATCTCACCCTTCACACTGTAATTAGTCCACATCTGAAGATCTAACCCCTCACACTGTAATTAGTCCACATCTGAGGATCTCACCCTTCACACTGTAATTAGTCCACATCTGAAGATCTCACCCTTCACACTGTAATTAGTCCACATCTGAGTAGAGGGACATATGTTATTCTGACACCCACTAATATCTTCCTCCACACTTGGCTTTCACCAGAGGGGTGAAGTGTTCTATGACTTGAGGTTCAGGTAGATGGATGCTGCCAGTGCTAACCGACAAAGCTAACCGACAGCTCAAAAATGTTTAGCATCAGGTTTCAGTAGAGTTTGGCTTGGGAAAGCAAATGTGCAGTTTGCAGGGCTGTGGATAATGTTCATAGTGTGATTTTGTGTATGGGTTAGCATTCTCATGCCATATTTCCGTACATCTTAATGAGCACATTGATGTGTTGCAATGCTTGGGAGCCACAAAGTCTTTGTCCTCAACATTAAATTAGTCTTAATAAGTAAATGGTGCAATTGTAAAGACACAGGTGTTGACATCCCATTCCCGGGGCAGAGGAATAGGATGGGGTAGGATGGGCAGAGTGGGGTGGGGTGGGTGAGGGTCTGGGTGGTTGTGAACAGAGAGTGGGGGGAGATCTCCTTAGATCCTGGTGGTGTGGTAATGATCATGCTGTGCTAGTTAAAAGGCATGCTGGGACAGATGGTTGGGGCCCACTATTACACCATCACACAGTCACACCAATGAGTCCGCACTCAGCTCAGCAACCCCTCCACATTCAGCTCATTTAATAGAGGCGGCTGGATTATTGTTAGGGGCTGATATTACAATGCTGTAGTGTGGCAACCATGTACTTTTGGCCACACATTTTTTTCTCAACATCCTACAATGGGTGGAATAGGTGTGAAAACATGGAACCCAACAATGAGACATACTGGACTGGTATCCTCACTTATATGGCAGATCTAAACAGGTGATATCTTCACTGTCTATTGTAACGTTACTGCTAATCATTCTCTCTCCAGGTGATGTAAGAATATGTCACTGTGCCTTCTCGGTCTTTCACTCCATCTCTCTCTCTCTCTCTCTCTCTCTCTCGCTCTCCTTCCCTGCAAGGCCAGATAAGCTCACCCAGTCGGGTGTGTGTGTGGTGTGTGTGTGTGTGTGGCTTGTGTGTGTGTGTTTTTCATTTCACCTTTATTTAACCAGGTCGGACAGTTGAGAACAAGTTCTCATTTACAACTGCGACCTGGCCAAGATAAAGCAAAGCAGTGTGACAAAAACAACAACACAGAGTTACACATGGGATAAACAAATGTTTAGTCAATAACACAATAGCAAAATCTGTATACAGTGTCTGCGAATGAAGTAAGGAGGTAAGGCAATAAATAGGCCACAGTGGCGAAGTAATTTCAATTTAGCAAATGAACACTGGAGTGATAGATGTGCAGATGAGGATGTGCAAGTAGAAAAACTTGTGTGCAAAAGAGCAGAAAATCAAAAACAAATATGTGGATGAGGTAGGTCGTTGGTTGGATGCTTTATTTACAGATGGGCTGTGTACAGCTGCAAAGATCAGTAAGTTGCTCTGAGAGCTGATGATTACATTTAGTGAGGGAGATATAAGTCTCCAACTTCAGTGATTTTTGCAATTCGTTCCAGTCATTGGAAGCAGAGGGCTGTAAGGAAAGGCGTCCAAAGGAGGCGTTGGCTTTGGGGATGACCAGTGAAATATACCTACTGGAGCGTGTGCTACTGGTGGGTTACTAAGGTGACCAGTGAGCTGAGATAAGGCGGGGCTTTACCTAGCTTTAGGGATAGGCGTCCCACTAGCGGGACACAAGCCGACAACATCCAGTGAAATTGGAAAGCGCGCAATTTAAAAAAATAATCGTAATATTAAGAATTCATGAACATACAAGCGTCTGACATCATTTAAAAGCTTAAATTCTAACTGTGTTGTCTGATTTCAAAAAGGCTTTACTGCGAAAGCATACCTGCACAGGCTTCATAAAATCACTTACTTTTGAAGATCTTCCTCTGTTTCAACCTAAAGGGTCCCAGCTGTCACCTTTTGACCTTAGTTCCTTTTTCATGTCTTTATTTTAGTTGGTCAGGGCGTGAGTCGGGGTGGGCATTCTATGTTGTTTTTCTATGTTTTGTTCTGTTGTTATGTGTTTAGCCTAGTATGGATCTCAATCAGAGGCAGGTGTAAGTCATTGTCTCTGATTGGGAGCCATATTTAGGTAGACTGTTTTCTATTGTGTTTTGTGGGTGGTTGTATCCTGTGTTAGTGTTTTCACCATACAGGACTGTTTCAGTTGTTTGTTTGTACTTTTGTTATATTGTTCAGTGTTCTGTTGATTTATTAAATATATCATTATGGACACTTACCACGCTGCACATTGGTCTGATCCTTGCTACTCCTCCTCTGAGAAGTAGTTAGGGAACCAGGCGAGGCAGTCATTTGAGAAACCAAGGCTGTTGAGTCTGCCGATAAGAATACGGGGATTGACAGCCTTGGCCAGGTCGATTAAGACGACTGCACAGTACTGTCTTTTATCGATGGCGGTTATGATATCGTTTAGAACCTTGAGCGTGGCTGAGGAGCACCCGTGACCAGCTCGGAAGTCGGATTGCATAGCTGGTAAGGTACGGTGGGATTCGAAATGGTCGGTGATCTGTTTGTTCACTTGGCTTTTGAAGACTTTAGAAAGGCAGGGCAGGATGGATATAGGTCTGTAACAGTTTTGGTCTAGTGTCCCCCTTTGAAGAGGGGGATGACCGTGGACACTTTCCAATCTTGAGGAATCTCAGATGATACGAAAGAGAGGTTGAACAGACTAGTAATAGGGGTTGCAACAATGGCGGCTGATTATTTTAAGAAGAGAGGGTCCAGATTGTCTAGCCCAGCTGATTTGTAGGATCCAGATTTTCCAGCTCTATCATAACATCAGCTGTCTGGAATTGGGTGAAGGAGAAGTGGGGGAGAGCTTGGGCCAGTTGCTGCAGGGGGTGCAAAGCTGTTGGCCGGGGCTGGGGTAGCCAGGTGGAAAGCATGGCCAGCCGTAGAAAAATGTTTATTGAAATTCTCAATTATCGTTGATTAATCAGTGGTGACAGTGCTTCCTATCCTCAGTGCAGGGGGCAGCTGGGAGGAGGTACTCTTATTCTCCATGGACTTTACAGTGTCCCAAAACTTTTTTGAATTAGTGCTGCAGGATGCAAGTTTCTGTTTGAAAAAGCAAGCCTTCGCTTTCCTAACTGACTGTATATTGGTTCCTGACATCCCTGAAAAGTTGCATGTCACGGGGACTATTCAAAGCTAGTGCAGTACGCCACAGGATGTTTTTGTGCTGGTCAAGGGCAGTCAAGTCTGAAGTGAACCAAGGACTATATCTGTTCTTAGCTCTACATTTTTTGAAAGGTGCATGCTTATTTAAGATTGTGAGGAAAGCAATTTTAAAGAACAACCAGGTATCCTCTACTAACGGGATGAGGTCAATGTCATTCCAGGATACCCGGGGAAGGTTTATTAGAAAGGCATGCTCACAGAAGTGTTTTAGGGAGCATTTGACAGTGATGAGGGGTGGTCATTTGACTGCGGACCCATACCGGACGCAGGCAATGAGGCAGTGATCGCTGAGATCTTGGTTGAAAACAGTAGAGGTGTATTTAGAGGGCAAGTTGGTCAGGATGATATCTATGAGGTTGCCCATGATTACGGATTTGGGGTAGTATCTGGTAGGTTCCTTGATAGTATGTGTGAGATTAAGGGCATCTAGATTAGATTGTAGGACGGCCGGGGTGTTAACCACATCCCTGTTTTGGTCACCTAACAGTACAAACTCTGACGATAGATGAGGGGCAATCAATTCACATATTGTGTCCAGGGCATAGCTGGCAGTTAAGGGGGGTCAATAACAAGCGGCAACAGTGAGGGACTTATTTCTGGAGAGATAGATTTTTAAAAGTAGAAGCTCAAACTGTTTGGGCATAGACATGGATAGTATGACAGAACTCTGCAGGCTATCTCATCAGTATATTACAAATCCACCCCCTTTAGCAGTTCTATCTTGATGGAAAATGTTGTAATTGGGAATGGAAATTTCAGAATTTTTGGTATCCTTCCTAAGCCAGGATTCAGACATGGCTAGGACATCTGGGTTGGCAGAGTGTGCTAAAGCAGTGAATAAAGCTAACTTAGGGAGGAGGCTTCTGATGATAACATGCATGAACCCAAGGCTTTACGGTTACAGAAGTCAACAAATGAGAGTGCCTGGGGACACACAGGGCCTGGGTTAACCGCTACATCACCAGAGGAACAGAGGAGGAGTAGGATGAGGGTATGACTAAAGGCTATAAGTACTGGTCATCTAGTGCGTTGGGAACAGAGAAACAGAACAGATTTCTGGGAGTGGTAGGATAGATTCAGGACACAATGTACAGACAAGGGTATGGTAGGGTGCGAGTACAGTGGCGGAAAACCTAGGCATTGAGTGACGATGAGAGAGGTTGCATCTCTGGAAGTGCCAGAGATGCAAGTTAGGTGCCAGTTAAGCTATATGCTGTCTCCGCATGTGTAGGCTTGGGACAAAGGAGCTATCTGAGGCGTGTTGAGCGGGTCTAGGGGCTACGCAGTAAAATAAAACAATGAGAGCTACCGTAAACAACAGTATACAAGGCATATTGACATTATTGAGAGGCGTAAAGCAATCACAGGTGTTGATTGGGAGAGCTAAGACAACAACAATATGTAAATGGCGATGAATGGGCAGAGAGTGTAAATTAGCTACACACAGGGCCTGAGTAAGAGGCTGGGGCCGACAGAAAAAAAAAATTAAGGACCGTGTTAATGAACAGTACAGCAGGCATTCAGCTGTGTAGCTGAGTAATCATATGGTCCAATGAGCAGCAATAGATGAAACAGGGAGCAGTTCGGTAGTCGTTACTATGCTAGGCAAGCGGGAGACATGGCGTTCAGGAAGCTAGCGGGCCGGGACTAGCAGAAAAGTCTTCACCCACATCCACGACGCAGTGGCCGGTTGAGAGCACATCAGCCAAATTAGGTCAGCAGACCAGCAGACAGTCGTGATGGATTGGCGGGGCTCTGTGTCGATAAAGGGTCCAGGCCAATTGGCAAGAGAGGTATTGTAGTTGGTGTACTTTGTTTGCAAGCCGGGAGATGGTCCTAGCTTGAGGCTAGCTCGAGGCTAACTGGTGCTTGCTTCTGGACAAGGGCGTTAGCTACAATAGCCACACGGTAGCAGCTAGCTAGCTGCGATGATCCGGTGTAATGGTCCAGGGCTTGCGGCAGAAATCCGGATGATGTAATGGAAAAAAGCAGTCCGATATGCTCAGGGCTGATATCGCGCTGTGCAGACTGGCAGATATTATCCGGGCTATCTGGGCTAAATTGGCTGGCGTCTGAGCTAAAAGGTAAAGACCGCTAGCAGTGGCTAAAAATGACTAAATGGCTAGTGGCTAATTATCTGGATAGCTGCTAATGGTTCGATTTATAAGGTCTAAACAAATAGTAGATCCGTACCACATTGGGTGAGGCGGGTTGCAGGAAGGTACAGTCGTGGCCAAAAGTTTTGAGAATGACGCAAATGTAAATTTCCACAAAGTTTGCTGCTTCAGTGTCTTTAGATATTTTTTTCAGATGTTACTATGGAATTCTGAAGTATAATTACAAGCATTTCATAAGTGTCAAAGGCGTTTTATTGAGAATTACATGAAGATGATGCAAAGAGTCAATATTTGCAGTGTTGACCTTTCTTTTCAAGACCTCTGCAATCCGCCCTGGCAAGCTGTCAATTAACTTCTGGGCCACATCCTGATGGCAGCACATTCTTGCATAATCAATGCTTGGAGTTTGTCAGAATTTGTGGGGTTCTGTTTGTCCACCCGCCTCTTGAGGATTGACCACAAGTTCTTTATGGGATTAAGGTCTGGGGAGTTTTCTGGCCATGGTCCCCAAAATTGATGTTTTGTTCCCAGAGCCACTTAGTTATCACTTTTGCCTTATTGCAAGGTGCTCCATCATGCTGGAAAAAAGCATTGCCCGTCACCAAACTGTTTCTGGATGGTTGGGAGAAGTTGCTCTCTGAGGATGTGTTGGTACCATTCTTTATTCATTGTGAGTGAGGGAACATTGTGAGCGAGCCCACTCCCTTGGCTGAGAAGCAACCCCACACATGAATGGTCTCTGGAGGCTTTACAGTTGGCATGACACAGGACTGATGGTAGCGCTCACCTTGTCTTCTCCAGACAAGCTTTTTTCCGTAAGCCTCAAACAATCGGAAAGGGGATTCATCAGAGAAAATTACTTTACCCCAGTCCTCAGCAGTCTAATCCCTGTACCTTTTTCCGAATATCAGTCTGTCCCTGATGTTTTTCCTGGAGAGAAGTGGCTTCTTTGCTGCCCTTCTTAAAACCAGGCCATCCTCCAAAAGTCTTCGCCTCACTGTGCATGCAGATGCTGCCATTTCCGAGCAAGCTCTGTACTGGTGGTGCCCTGATCCCGCTGCTGAATCAAATTTAGGAGACGTTCCTGGCGCTTGCTGGACTTTCTTGTGCGCCCTGAAGCCTTCTTCACAACAATTGAACCGCTCTCCTTGAAGTTCTTGATGATCCTATAAATGGTTGATTTAGGTGCAATCTTACTGGCAGCAATATCCTTGCCTGTGAAGCCCTTTTTATGCAAAGCAATGATGACGGCATGTGTTTCCTTGCAGGTAACCATGGTTGACAGGAAGAACAATGATTCCAAGCACCACCCTCCTTTTGAAGCTTCCAGTCTGTTATTCGAACTCAATCAGCATGACAGAGTGATCTCCAGCCTTGTCCGCGTCAACACTCACACCTGTGTTAACGAGAGAATCACTGACATGATTTCAGCTGGTCCTTTTGTGGCAGGGCTGAAAAGCAGTGGAAATGTTTTTTGGGATTCAGTTAATTTGCATGGCAAAGAGGGACTTTGCAATTAATTGCAATTCATCTGATCACTCTTCATAACATTCTGGATTATATGCAAATTGCCATCATACAAACTGAGGCTGCAGACTTGTGAAAATTAATACTTGTGTCATTCTCAAATCTTTTGGCCATGACTGTATATTTAATTCGAAAATGGGAAAAAAAGAGATTGAAGTATATTGAAAAATGAAAAGAAAAAAGGATTATTTACACTGTGTGTGTGTGGTGTGTATGTGTGTATGTATGTGTGTGTGGTTGTTTGGTGTTGTGTGTGTGTGGTGTGTGTGTCCTGTTGGCAGCCTCCCGGTGCGTTGAACCATGGCTGTGTTTGCAGAGGCGTGTCACCGTGGCTACGGGGGAGCGAGGGTCAACGAGAGGTTGCCAGCCCTAGCGCTGTTCTTTGTTGGATCCCGGGCAGAGGCGCTGGCCTCATCCGTTAGGTCAATCAATAACACCCAGCTGACCTCTGATAGCCAATCAGCAGGCTCCGCCTAGAGGGGGAGAGCAAACAGACAAAGACAGAGGCGGAGAGGAGGGCACGTGATTGTACAAACTGAGAGGATAGAGAGGGAGAGTGTGTGTATGCACTTCTGTGTGTTTGTGTGAGTGCATACTGTGTGTGTGTGTGTGTGTGTGTGTTGGGGTTGAGGGGTACAGTGCAAGGAGAAAGACTGGTGTCTCAGAGAAATATACCAATGCATTGTATGTGTTTGTGAGTCAATGTGCATTTACTATCCTGTCAGTGTGTAAGTGCTGTCATATAGTACATACGAGATTGTGTTTTGCGTCTATAAATAAAAAATAAAAAAATAAAATGTTATTAGTCTCATGCGCATTATGTTAAGATTTGCCAAATGGAGGGCAAGGGAGAGCTTTGTATGCGTCATTGTGTGTGGAGTAAAGTTTCCCTGCATTGAAGTCCCCAGATACTAGGATCGCCGCTTCTGGGTTAGCATTTTCTTGTTTGCTTTATGGCAGAATACAACTCATTCAATGCTGTCTTAGTGCCAGCCTCTGACTGTGGTGGTATGTAAACAGCTACAATAAACACAGATGAAATCTCTCTAGGTAGATAGAGTATCTTATGATAAGCTGTAGAACACACTATCTCAGCAAGCAATAGCTCGAGACTTCCTTAGATATCGTGCACCAGCTGTTATTTGAAAAAATACATAGTCCGCCACCCCTTGTCTTACCAGATGCCGCTGTTCTATCCTGCCGGTGCAGCGTAGAACCAGCTAGCTGTTTGTTGATAGTGTCTTCGTTCAGCCACGACACCGTGAAGCATAAGATATTACAGTTTTTAATGTCCCGTTGGTAGTTTAATCTTCTGCGTAGCTCATCTATTTTATTGTCCAAAGATTGCGCATTTGCTAGCAGAATGGAAGGAAGTGGGGGTTTATTCGATTGCCTACAAATTCTCAGAAGGCAGCCCACCCTCCGGCCCCTTTTTCACCGCCTCATGGGGATCTGGGCCTGTTCCCGAGAAAGCAATATATCGTCCGCGTCGGGTTCGTCAGACTCATTAAAGGAAAACATGGGTTCTGCCACTCCGTGGTGAGTACTTACAGTCCTGATGTCCAGAAGTTATTTTCGGTCATAGTAGATGGCAGCGGCAACATTACGTACAAAATATGTTAAAAAATAAGTTATAAGCAGGGCAAATAAATGAACAAAAACACAATCAGTTAGGGGCACGTAAAATATCTGTCTTCTTTTCCGCAGCCAATTTAGCATTTAGGAATGGAGGTGCGTGTGTATCAACATAAATGGAGGTGTGTGTGTATCTTTTGTGTGTGTGCGCGTGTGCACCTCTTTGTATAAATGTGTATTTTGTGTACATTGTGCGTGCACTTCCGGTATCAACTCCCTTAGACCAGGGAGGCTGCAGCTAGCTTCTTCAGGTAACAGCTCCTTAGACCAGGGAGGCTGCAGCTAGCATCTTCAGGTAGCAGCTTCTTAGACCAGGGAGGCTGCAGCTAGCGTCTTCAGGCAACAGCTTCTTAGACCAGGGAGGCTGCAGCTAGCGTCTTCAGGTAGCAGCTTCTTAGACAAGGGAGGCTGCAGCTAGCATCTTCAGGTAGCAGCTTCTTAGACCAGGGAGGCTGCAGCTGGTGTCTTCAGGTAGCAGCTTCTTAGACCAGGGAGGCTGCAGCTAGCGTCTTCAGGTAACAGCTTCTTAGACCAGGGAGGCTGCAGCTAGCGTGTTCAGGTAACAGCTTCTTAGACCAGGGAGGCTGCAGCTAGCGTCTTCAGGCAACAGCTTCTTAGACCAGGGAGGCTGCAGCTAGCGTGTTCAGGTAACAGCTCCTTATCTGCCTGCTGATTGTTTGCACGCTTCCAATCCGTCTGACATTTGAGGCTCAATCAGTCTTTAAATAATCAATGAGGGAGAGGAGGCCTCCTCACATGTCAACTGGCAAATATTAATGCAGGAGCCGTACAGGAAGACGCTTACGGGAAACAAACAAACAAGTCCCAAATCTGTCTGGGTTTTGCTCCCTCGCTGTGCACCCCAATCCCATTCAGAGATCCCAGTGCTCTATAGGCTTTAGAGCCAAACAGCATGACTGTGCTCAGGAAGCAGTGCTTACTTCACCCTCAGAGCCTAGAGCTGTCTAAAGGGACAGAAACAGAAAAAGACAAATGCTTTACTTGTCTTATCTTTTCCTTATTGATTTTTGTCACTTTCAGTAGCTCTATCTCCTAGAGACCTGATCAGTACGATAGGTGTGATGAACTTTACTGTATGGACTGTTAAGACTAATTGTCTTTGCTGTGAATATGAATAAATGCTCAGGAAAGCAGGTGAGAGATGTCTATGTCAAGTTGAACGCAGAGTTGTTTCTCGGCCAAGTGTATGGCCAACCCGCTACTCCAAGCCTCCCACTCACATACACTACCGCCTCCTCATACAGGACTAACATGTCAACTGTAGTCATCGCTCCTGGATGGTGACAGAAGCAGAGAGGGGGGATAGAGAGATAGAAGGAGAGTTGGAGAGAAGAATGATGTTTTAAGAGACGTTGGGGGGGAGACTGAAAAAGTGCTCCTGTGCCAGCATGGGGGAACACTGTCTTCTTCTGCCCCTCTGGAGCTGGGGTTGGAGCTGAGTCTGTGGTTGGAGCTGGGGTTGGAGCTGATTCTGGGGTTGGAGCTGAGGTTGGAGCTGGGGTTGGAGCTGATTCTGGGGTTGGAGCTGGGGTTGGAGCTGATTCTGGAGTTGGAGCTGGAGCTGATTCTGGAGTTGGAGCTGTAGTTTGAGCTGGGGTTGGAGCTGATACTGGGGTTGGAGCTGGGGTTGGAGCTGATTCTGGAGTTGGAGCTGGAGTTTGAGCTGGGGTTGGAGCTGATTCTGGGATTGGAGCTGAGTCTGGGATTGGAGCTGAGTCTGGGATTGGAGCTGAGTCTGGGGTTGGAGCTGAGTCTGGGGTTGTACCTGGGGTTGGAACTGAGTCTGGGGATGGAGCTGGGGTTGGAGCTGATTCTGGGGTTGGAGCTGAGTCTGGGGTTGGAGCTGGGGTTGGAGCTGAGTCTGGAGTTGGAGCTGAGTCTGGGGTTGGAGCTGAGGTTGGAGCTGATTCTGGGGTTGGAGCTGAGGTTGGAGCTGATTCTGGGGTTGGATCTGAGTCTGGAATTGGAGCTGGGGTTGGAGCTGAGTCTGGAGTTGGAGCTGAGTCTGGGGTTGGAGCTGAGGTTGGAGCTGATTCTGGGGTTGGAGCTGGGGTTGGAGCTGAGTCTGGGGTTGGAGCTGAGTCTGGGGTTGGATCTGATTCTGGAGTTGGAGCTGAGTCTGGGGTTGGAGCTGGGGTTGGAGCTGAGTCTGGGGTTGGAGCTGAGTCTGGGGATGGAGCTGAGTCTGGGGTTGGAGCTGGGGTTGGAGCTGAGTCTGGGGTTGCAGCTGGGGTTGGGGCAGAGTCTGGAGTTGGAGTTGAGTCTGGGGTTGGAGCTGAGTCTAGGGTTGGAGCTGGGGTTGGAGCTGAGCCTGGGGTTGGATCTGGGGTTGGAGCTGGGTCTGGGGTTGGGGCTGGGGTTGGGGCTGGGGTTGGAGCTAAGGTTGGGGCTGCAGCTGGGGTTGGAGCTGGGGCTGGGGATGGAGCTGACCTGGGGCTGGAGCTGGGGCTGGAGGTGGGGCTGTCACGCAGGGCAGCCTTTGTCTTTTAAAAATAGGCAGGCTCCTCTCCTCTACTGTCGGCGGGATAAGGTCACCTGCAGCTGCTGTGACCTCATTTTCAGCTTATCTTTCCTCAACCAAATGGATCATGGTCAACATATTGACTTCCAGGACAGGAAAGGAGAAATATGTGTTTTATGTGCTTTTATTTTTCCATGGTACTGCTGAGAAGAGCCAACGGGAGGTGAGGGATTTATACAAGTCCTTGTGGACGATTACAAAGGATCAAATCACAGGATTATTTCCTGGTTGTCACCTCTCTCTTTGTCCTGGGTATTTTGAGAATGCTTTAGAGGCTAAACTCCAAGTTATGGGCATGCTGGGTGTCCCATTACAGCCCCATAACTGGCAATCACTATTCACATCTCACCAGGGAAAAACCCATAGCCTGCAAGTACAGTTTGTGCAGACAGTAGCAGACAGACAGTAACGCTATCAGCCAACAGGAAAAGGCCCCATGCAGGTTTCTCTACTCATGGTTTGGTATGAGGCTAACAAATGAACAGTTCACCCGTAGTCATCACTGTAACAACTATCTGTCTCTCCACCCTCCTTCTCTCTTCTCTCATCCATATGATGTTTGATATGTATCATTGCTTAGAACTACTCCAGGCTCGACATGTTGGCGTTCCCCCGTGTCTCTTCATCCTTCCCTGTAGGAAGGTGTTGAGTTGTGCTGATGAATGGTATTGGTATTGACCACACACATTGGTTCTGTGGAGGGGAGAAAAAACAAACCAGTGCCTCTAACTCACTAGATGTTTCCTACTGTCTTTTGATTTTCTCAAACACTGTTTCCATGGCAACCATACCATATCAGCGGCAGATACTGGTGGGGAAATGGAAAAGATCCCATAGGTGAAACAGAAGCATGTAAGTCAACTGAGGTATAGATGTTGTGTCTCTTCAGTACGAGTGCCCAGACTGAGGAAAGCCCTCAGCAGATGCGTCAAGGGCCAAAGCAGGATGTCAATATCCTCTTACGACGATGCCCTTGAAGCCCAGTATGTTGTGTCAATACCAATGAGGAGTTGTCAATACCTGTATCAGAATAAAGGTCTCACTCTGATTGAATTAGCCAAACGGACATCTGAGGAGACCCATTATATCCCTGTTAAATAAAGAAACTTTAAAGGGAAAGGAGAAGATCCCCGACACTAAAACCTGCCCACTTTCACTTAGAATCCATGGGTATTATGTGAAGGAACCGTTGATATCCTACACTTTACAAGGCTATGTGGGGTGATGTACCCTATGATGTACGTGGAGTTTACCCAGCCAGCCTTCACAGTATAACCCATGCTGAGAGTTCCACCACAAGAATTCAGAGAGATTGCAGGCTCCCATGCTGGGGAGAGCAGGCAGAGGCACAGGGACAGGATATAGGCTGTGTGAACCAGGGTCCCTAAAGCATCAGCTGGAGGGACTGAATGAGAGAGCAAGATGGGGGGGCAAGTGAGGGAGAGAAAAAGAGAGGCTAGGAATTGGGAGGGAGTGGGGGAGAGAGAAAGAGAGGGAGGGAGGGAGGCAGGGAGGGAGGGAGGGAGGCTAGGTAGTGGGGGAGAGTGGGGGAGAGAGAGGGAGGGAGGGAGGGAGGGAGGGAGGGAGGGAGGGAGGGAGGGAGGGAGGGAGGGAGGGAGGGAGGGAGGCTAGGGTGTGGGAGAGAGTGGGGGAGAGCAAAAGAGAGGGAGGGACAGAAGGAGGGAGGGAGGTAGAGGAGGGGGGAGAGAGGGAGGGGGAAAGGAGAGGGGGTAGACTTTGAGAAAGGGGGTGGAAGGGAGGAACATGAGGAGGGAGAGCAATGGGAGGGAGAGAGGGAGAGGAGGAGAGAGAGAGAGAGGGGGGGAGGATAGGGGAGGCAGAGGCCTAGGGAATGAGAGAGGGAGGGATGGAGGATGGAGAGAGGGGGTGGTAGAGAGGGAGAAAGAGTATGAGAGGGAGGGAGAGAAATAGGGAGAGGAGGAGAGAGAAGGAGGAAGAGAGAGTGGAGGAGAGAGAGGCATGGTCGGAGGGAGAGAGAGAGAGAGGGGGGATGGATAGGGGAAGTAGAGGCCTAGGGAGGGTGTGAGCGAGGTGGAGGGAGGGAAGAAGAGAGAGAAAGAGAGGGTGGAGGGAGAGAGAGAGAGAGAGAGAAACGGTGAGTGGGAGGCTAGGTGGCTAATGCTAATGTTTGCTAGGTGGCTAATGTTAGCTATGCTAGGGGTTAGGATTAGGGGTTAGGTTTTGATTTAGTGTGGGGTTAAAAAAGAGACTGGTTTGTCTTGTGGTCCGCAGTCCTATTGTTGTGTGCACCTCCAATATAATGCTTCTAAAAAAAATCCACTGTTAAAATTTACTAGATTGCCTCCTAAGAACCTCACTAAAAGTAAGTAGGTTATTTTATTCTTCTAAAATAATAGTCTGAGTGGTTATCTAGGACCATGAACGGACTGAGACATTAAAAAATACAAGGGATCAGGGGATAGATGCTTTAATAATACATAAATAAGTACAAATATAAACATATATACGTGCCAGGAGATGAAGTGCTAGATTGTCAAAACAAGGTTAGGAGTTGAGTTAAATGGTTAAGGTTAGGGTTGGGGAAGGGTTAGCTAACATGCTAAGAAGTTGCAAAGTCGCTAATAAGCTAAAAAGCTAAAGTTGTCTGTGATGAGATTCAAACATACAACCTTTGGGTTGCTAAATGTTTGCGTTATACACTCACCCATCCACCCCGACCAACCACCTACTTTCATTTTTGTCATAAGTAATCTTGTGTCTTATGTAACCATACCAAACTTAACGTATCATACTAATTTGAGTGTTCTGTATTTACGGTTACTATGTTACGTCTAGTCTTTGAGAACAGGATGGAGAGGGGAAAGTGAGAGAGGGGTAGAGGGGGGAGAGGGAGGAAGAGAGGGAGAGACAGTAGGGCTGTTAAACCACTGGTAGAGTCAGGAAGTAGGATGGTAGAGAAGGTAAAATGGTAGAGTTAGTAGGTAGGATGGTAGAGGTGGTAGGATGGGAGAGTCAGGAGGTAGGATGGTAGAGTCAAGTGGTAGGAGGATAGAGGAGATAGAATTGGAGATTCGGGATGTAGGATGGTAGAGTCAGGTTTTGAGATGGTAGAGTCAGGAGGTAGGATGGTAGAGTCAGGAGGTAGGATGATAGAGGAGGTAGAATGGGAGATTCAGGATGTAGGATGGTAGAGTCAGGAGGTAGGATGATAGAGTCAGGGGGTAGGATGATAGAGTCAGGTGGTAGGATGGTAGAGTCAGGAGGTAGGAGGATAGAGGAGGTAGAATTGGAGATTCGGGATGTAGGATGGTAGAGTCAGGTTTTGAGATGGTAGAGTCAGGAGGTAGGATGATAGAGGAGGTAGAATGGGAGATTCAGGATGTAGGATGGTAGAGTCAGGAGGTAGGATGATAGAGTCAGGAAGTAGGATGGTAGAGTCAGGAGGTAGGATGGTAGAGTCAGGAGATAGGATGGTAGAGTCAGGAGGTAGGATGATAGTCAGGAGGTAGGATGGTAGAGTCAGGAGGTAGGATGGTAGAGTCAGGAGGTAGGATGGTAGAGTCAGGAGGTGGGATGGGAGAGTCAGGAGGTAGGATGGGAGAGTCAGGAGGTAGGATGGGAGAGTCAGGAGGTAGGATGTGAGAGTCAGGAGGTAGGATGGGAGAGTCAGGAGGTAGGGTGGGAGAGTCAGGAGGTAGGATTGTTGAGGTGGTAGGATCGGAGAGTCAGGAGGTAGGATGGTAGAGTCAGGTGGTAGAATGGGAGAGGAGGTCAGATGGGAGAATCAGGAGGAAGGATGAAAGAGTCAGGAGGTGGGCTGGTAGAATCAGGAGGTAGAATGATAGAGGAGGTAGGATGATAGAGTTAGGAGGTAGGATGGTAGAATCAGGAGGTAGAAGGATAGAGGAGGTAGAATTGGAGATTCGGGATGTAGGATGGTAGAGTCAGGTTTTGAGATGGTAGAGTCAGGAGGTAGGATGATAGAGTCAGGAGGTAGGATGATAGAGTCAGGAGGTAGGATGATAGAGTCAGGAGGTAGGATGATAGAGTCAGGTGGTAGGATGGTAGAGTCAGGAGATAGGAGGATAGAGGAGGTAGAATTGGAGATTCGGGATGTAGGATGGTAGAGTCAGGTTTTGAGATGGTAGAGTCAGGAGGTAGGATGGTAGATTCAGGAGGTAGGATGGTAGAGTCAGAAGGTAGGATGAAAGAGTCAGGAGGTGGGCTGGTAGAATCAGGAGGTAGTATGATAGAGTCAGGAGGTAGGATATTAGAGTCAGGTGGTAGGATGGTAGAGTCAGGAGGTAGAAGGATAGAGGGGGTAGAATTGGAGATTTGGGATGTAGGATGGTAGAGTCAGGTTTTGAGATGGTAGAGTCAGGAGGTAGGATGGTAGAGTCAGGAGGTAGGATGATAGAGTCAGGAGGTAGGATGATAGAGTCAGGAGGTAGGATGGTAGAGTCAGGAGGTAGGATGATAGAGGAGGTAGAATGGGAGATTCAGGATGTAGGATGGTAGAGTCAGTGCTTACTGATGTTTTAATTTGAGCCAGTATGCTAGAGCAGGATAATGCTCTTGTAAAAACTGGACATTTGTATTATTATGTGAATTGTAATTTATTGTCATTTTTTAAGGGTTGATACATTTTTCGTAAGGGAAAATCAAGTCTGAAATGTCAAAGTGGAAATTATAAACATCAAAAGCCTTTTAAACCTCAAATACACTACACGTGCATTGCAGGAAATTTCCCCTGGACAGGGTGATCAAATTAAGGTCCTACATCGGTACCTCCATGTGCGCTTTCGTGTACGCATGTGTGTGCGTAAGTGCATGTGGTCCACTCCTCCACCCTAGAGCTCTTGTTCTCCCAGCTGTCCTAGCTCCGTGTTGACTGTAAACACAGCTGCAGGTCAGAGAGGCCCTGGGCTCTAGGTTCTGGGATCTGGGCTCTGGGCTGGTCAGACATGAGCACAGAAGGAGGGTATGGGGGGCAACGAGGTACACACAACCCAACACAGTGTTTCCACACCAGGCACAAAACACCTCGGCCACAGACCTTGGCCTCCTTGGCCTCCTTGGTCTCCTTGGCCTCGTTGGCCTTCTTGGCCCTTGGAGGTCACAGCAATAACACAACACCAGCAACACGACACACACTTCTTCTCAATACAGAGAGCTGTCGCTGTTATTAAAACTATACAACAACATTTTAGACCGTACTTCCTGTGATGGTAAAGTGAATGTAGATTTCAGGATCGATAGTGTGATTAATCATCTATGTTTTTAATAGACACAGTACCATTATGGGGTGAATGACCTATGGGGTGATTGATAGACTGTCTGACTCTGTGTCATGGCCCCGCTGTAAGAGAGACCTTGTTTTTGTAACCCACCGATCTCTGTGTATACCCCCTGTGAGTGTCCTTGCAGGGCCAACACACAGACACCCACATGTGTGCACAAACACACACACACACACACACACACACACACACACACACACACACACACACACACACACACACACACACAGATACACATTTGACGTGTTCCTTTCCGGTCCCTGAGGACAGGGTACAGCTGTGACTCAGGGGGTCATGTGTCTCGGCAGGGTCAGACTGAGCAGGGCTGGCAGACTCGGAGAGGCAGTCAGAGGTCACTCCCAGCAGCCCCGGCGGTGTGAAAGGTTAGATGTTAGTCTCACCTCGTTGCGTCGGCAGAGTAGGGTTTCAAAAGCTACTGGTGAGAGGCACAGATTTATAGATACCCAGTGCAACCCGGATTCTCTGTCCGCTGTAACTACACAGAATATGAGCATGTCCGGTGAGGCTTGGCAGCCGTACTAAAATAATATAAGATAACCAGGAAGAGAACAGAGAGGAGAGCAGGGGGCAGGAGAGAGAGAGAGAGAGAGAGAGAGAGAGAGAGAGAGAGAGAGAGAGAGAGAGAGAGAGAGAGAGAGAGAGAGAGAGAGAGAGAGAGAGAGAGAGAGAGAGAGAGAGAGAGAGAGAGAGAGAGAGAGAGAGAGAGAGAGAGAGAGAGAGAGAGAGAGAGAGAGAGAGAGAGAGAGAGAGAGAGAGAGAGAGAGAGAGAGAGAGAGAGAAGGAAGAGAGAGAGAGAGAGAGAGAGAGAGAGAGAGAGAGAGAGAGAGAGAGAGAGAGGAAGGAAGGAGTGAGCATGGAGGGGTAGGGGTCATATTTGTTACCAAACAAAACCCCATTCCTAGCAACCTTTGACGTCAATTCTGGGAGGACACAGAGAAAGTCACAGGGAACATCCCAGGGGGACGAGAAGAGTCAGAGCAGCTCACAGCCTGGACAGCAGGGAGCGGCAGCACACCCAGACCACAGGAGAACAGATGGAGGGGAACGAGGGAGTGAAAGAAAAGGGGACACAAATTTGATTAGTTCAGAAAAGTGAAGTTGCGATGCAATTTTCAATATCCTGCTTGGTGGAAGTTTCCTGTGAGAACCCCAAATGGCCACAGAGGGCCCAGACAGACAAACACATTTATCCCTCATTGGAAGGTACAAATTAAATTATCCCTTCCACAAAGACTATTCCTTCCACAAAATTATCCCTATCCCTTCCTCTTCTATTCTGATGCCATGGTAGTGGGGCGTAATAGAGTAGAAGCCTGGCCTGCAAGTGTTGATATTAGAGACCTTTAAACCCCCCACACCCCTCGTCTCTGTCTCTGTCTCTGTCTCTGTCTCTGTCTCTCTCTCTCTCTCTCCCTCTCTCTCTCTCTTTCTGTCTCTCTCTCCCTCTGTCTCTGTCTCTCTCTCTCTCTCTGTCTCTGTCTCTCTGTCTCTCTCTCTGTCTCTCTGTCTCTCTCTGTCTCTGTCTCTCTGTCTCTCTCTCTCTCTCTCTCTCTCTCTCTCTCTCTCTCGCTCTCTCTCTCTCTAATTTTCAATTTGCTTTATTGGCATGACGTAACAATGTACATATTGCCAAAGCTTATTTTGGATATTTACAATATTAAAATGAGAATCAAAATTGTCAACGGGACAACAGTAACAACAATAACCAAGTGTCAAAATAACCATACATTCAACAATAACAATAAGCATACAGTAGAGGACATGTGCAGGTTGATTGGTTTGTCAGACAACTCAACTTATGGCAGGCAGCAATGTAGTGAGCTACCAACCCACAGCTCTCTGCGTCCTCCCCCAACAGGACGGGTAGCCTACTCTCATCAGAGAGGTCTTTGAAATTTGGGGAAATGACACTCTCTAATTGTTTTATATTTTTGACATTTTGTCAGGAAATGCAGCTCCGTCTCAGGTTCTGCTGTTGTGCAGTGGTTGCACAGCCTTTCCTCTACAGGGAGCCAGGTTTTCCTGTGTCTACCCTTCTCAATGGCAAGGCTGTGCTCACTGAGCCTGTACTTTGTCAAGGTTTTTCTAAGGTTTTGATCAGTAACCATGGTCAAATATTTAGCCACAGTGTACTGTCGATTTAGGGCCAGATAGCACTGCATTTTGCTTTGTGTTTGTGCTTGTGTTTCCCAATAAGCAATGTAGTTTTGTTTTGACTCTGTTGTAATTTGTTTATCCTGATTGATTCTATGTTCTGGTCCTGAGGCTTCAGTGTGTTAGTAGAACAGGTTTGTGAACTCAGGACGAGCCTGATGAGGGGACTCTTTTCTTTGCTCAGATCTTGGCATTGCAGGGCTTGGTAGTGATATGAGAGGGGGTCACTGTATTTTAGATGTTTACAAAACTTAATTGCTTTTTTTTGAGTTTGTATTATTAGTGGATATTGGCCTAATTCTGCCCTGCATGCATTGTTTGTAGATTGGGTGAAATACCATAGCGTTCAATCACAGCAGCAAGATTTGTAACCTGTTGCCACAATTAAAGGGAAACCAGTGAAGAACAAACCTATGTTTATTTATTTTCCCTTTTCTACTTTAACTGTTTTCACATCATTACAACACTGTATACAGACATAATATTACATTTAAAATGTCTTTATTATTTTGGAACTTTTGTGAGTGTAATGTTTACTGTTAATATTTTATTATTTTTTATCTATTTAACTTGCTTTGGCAGGGTAAACATAGGTTTCCCATGCCAATAAAGCCCCTTAAATTGAATTGAGAGAGAGCGAGATAGAGGGGGGGGGGGGGGGGGGGGGGGGCACGTCTAGGAGCTTGGCCCAGTGTGTCAACTGTCAGTCCCCTATGTGTGTGTGTGGCTGAACCCTCTGCCTGTATTCAACCCAGCAGCACACACAAAGGCCCAAAAGGGTCTCACACAAATGGGTAAACAACGGCATTGTTCACTATTTTGTTTATTATGTTGGGAGAGATTAGTTGTAATAGATTTTATCAGAAAGGCTGGAAGTGCAGAAGCAATGGTTGAAGCCCCCCACTACCCCACACAACAAACTCCAACCCCTCCAGCTCCTCCTCCTACGCCATTCAGGCCGTCACACCCTTGTCAGCTCGAGTAACAGGGCCCTACCTGAAGTTTGCAGATCAGGCTTTTGTGGTGTCCTGTCCCTGGCGGACGGCCATTCTTCTGGCCCCGGGGCGGGCCTCCAACTCAGCACTCCTGGGGTCATAGCCTTTCAACCTCAGGGGCTCGACTTTTGCCACTGGCGCCTGACAAATCACCCAGCGCAATACAAAGGAGCGCCAGGGCCTCAGCGTGAGAGAGAGACCATTATGACCCACTCCGCTATCCCTGCCCTGCTGAATCAGGACAAAGGGGAGGAAAGAATATGAGAGAGAGAGAGAGAGAGAGAGAGAGAGAGAGAGAGAGAGAGAGAGAGAGAGAGAGAGAGAGAGAGAGAGAGAGAGAGAGAGAGAGAGAGAGAGAGAGAGAGAGAGAGAGAGAGAGAGAGAGAGAGAGAGAGAGAGAGAGAGAGAGAGAGAGAGAGAGAGAGAGAGAGAGAGAGAGAGAGAGAGAGAGAGAGAGAGAGAGAGAGAGAGAGAGAGAGAGAGAGAGAGAGAGAGAGACAGACAGACAGACAGACAGACAGACAGACAGACAGACAGACAGACAGACAGACAGACAGACAGACAGACAGACAGACAGACAGACAGACAGACAGACAGACAGACAGACAGACAGACAGACAGACAGACAGACAGACAGACAGACAGACAGACAGACAGACAGACAGACAGACAGACAGACAGACAGACAGACAGACAGACAGACAGACAGACAGACAGACAGACAGACAGACAGACAGACAGACAGACAGACAGACAGACAGACAGACAGACAGACAGACAGACAGACAGACAGACAGACAGACAGACAGAGAGGAGGGGTGTGGGGGGTTTCTTGTCTCTTCTGACAAGAGAGCCTTTGAGGCAGAGCGGACTCCACAAACATCGCTCTGTCCCAGACCGGCCCAAACCAAGACCTGACCACTATGACTTTAATCAAGCAAAACTAGCAAAACGTGTGTGTGCTTGTGAGAGAGAGAGAAAGAGAGTCGGGTTGGAGAGTGGAGGTTATGGGAGCGTTTGCCTTTGTCATCCTTCACCCATCTCTAATCCCAACTCTGCCATCTAGTCATTTAGACTCCTTCCTTTCTCAGTGTCTCTGTGTCTGCTCATCATCCCCTGTGGCCACACTACAACCAAAAGGACGTAGTGTGTTTATGCTCTGATCGTTACAGTGGCACTAGCGACGAGTACACAAAGTCTGTGTGTGTGTGTGTATGGTCGAGGGCATAAACAGCACACGGTGCCATGGTGTTATTAGCTCCGCCCTTGCCCAGTGGCCCAGATTAAATCCAGGCTTTGATCCACCCCTTAATCGGAGATTACAGGCTCAGGGCTGAGGGTGGGTGAACTGCCTGCCAGAGCCACCGACATCCTCCCTGTTCACCCCACTGGCAAGCTGGCAATTGACATGAGCTTTAGAGCTGCCTAATATCAGACACGGGCAGAGTTAGACTCTTTAATGCATGTCATGGTCAAGATTATATCAAAGTCTCTCTATCACCGCTGCATTGTTGTCCATGGAATAGTCATACTGCCCAAAACAGTCCATTTTACTCTCCTGTAGCTTTTTTGCCTGCTTCTTAACACAGAGGACTCAACCTAAAAGCAAACATGTAATGTTGTGGTACCAGAGGATCCAATGATGTACATATATTCAACTTCAGTGGAGAACATTTTGAAGTGGCGTGTGGTTCATTCGTTCAGGGTCAAAGAGCTTCCAGAGTCTCAATATGAAACAACAGGCTGAGTCTCTGATCTGTCTCTTTAATGCTTATTGTCAGTTTGATTTACAGTTCACCTGCAACTGCAAAAACAGTCTTTGACTAGATCAAGGCAAAAGAGTGGAGCGCTATAGCCCCAGTATTGTTAACCAATTTACCAGTTTATATAAACAAAGCCATGACTGATTAGACTTGCGGTCTTCCTGAAATAATAGTTTACAACAGAGCACATTACAAATAACTAGCCCTAACCCAATAAAGTTTGGGAGCCATAAGACTGGGTTGAGTTAGAGCTAAAGCAAGGCCTCTCTCTCCCTGAAGCTCACTAGCTGCTAAAGGTTAGCATGGTTAGCACTGTTGGTGCTGTTAGCATGGATAGCGCTGTTAGCAAATCAAATCAAATTGTATTAGTCACATGCACCGAACTGGTGTAGACCTTACAGTGAAATGCTTACTTACCAGCCCTTAACCGACAGAGCAGTTAAAAAAAAGATGGATAATTAAAGAGCAGCAATAAAATAATATATACAGGGGTGTGCCGGTACAGAGTCAATGTGCGGGGGCACCGGTTAGTTGAGGTAGTATGTACATGTAGGCAGAGTTAATTAAAGTGACTATACATAGATGACAACAGAGAGTGGCAGTGATGTGGAGGGTGGGGTGGGGGTGGCAATGCGAGTAGTCTGGGTAGCCATTTGACTAGATGGTCAGAAGTCTCATGGCTTGGAGGTAGAAGCTGTTTAGAAGCCTCTTGGGCCTAGATTTGGCGCCCCAGTACCACTTGCCTTGTGGTAGCAGAGAGAACAGTCTATGACTAGGGTGGCTGGAGTCGTTGACAATTTGTAGGGCCTTCTTCTTGGACACACAGGAAATTGAAGCGTTCTACCCTCTGTATTGCCTTGTGGTACCTGCTCCACTGCAGCCCTGTGGTTTAGCTGTAGAAACTTTTGAGATCTGATGGGGGGGGAATAGGTTTTGTCGTGCCCGCTTCACAACTGTCATGGTGTGCTTGGACCATGTTTTTGTTGGTGATGTGGACACACAGGAAATTGAAGTCCACAAGCCCTCAACAACAGATTGTTGTCATGACACCACATGGTCAGGTCTCTGATCTCCTCCCTATAGGCTGTTTCATTGTTATCGGTGATCTGGCCTACCACTGTTGTGTCATCGGCTTGGCCGTGCAGTCATGAGTGAACAGGGAGTACAGGAGGGGGCTGAGCACTCACCTCTGAGGGACCCCAGTGTTGAGGATCAGCGTGGCGGAAGTGTTGTTACCTACCCTTACCACCTTGGGGAAGTCCAGGATCCAGTTGCAGAGGGAGGTGTTTAGTCCCAGGATCCTTAGCTTATTGATGAGCTTTGAGGGCACTATGGTGTTGAACGCTGAGATGTAATCAATGAATAGCATTCTCACATAAGTGTTCCTTTTGCCAGGTGGGAAGGGCAGTGGGCAGACTGCATCATCTGTGGATCTGTTGGGGCGGTGTGCAAATTGGAGTGGGTCTAGGGTTTCTGGGATGATGATGTTTATATGAGCATGGTCCTGGTCCTGATTTAAAGAATATCTAGCCTGGGTGAGGTGGAAGAGGAAGATGTGATTAACACGCATATCACAGACTACTGACAGACTGTTTTACTGCTGTAGTCTTTAGAGGATAATAATATATCACAGACTACTGACAGGCTGTTTTACTGCTGTAATCTTAAGAGGATAATAATATGTCACAGACTACTGACAGGCTGTTTTACTGCTGTAATCTTAAGAGGATAATAATATATCACAGACTACTGACAGACTGTTTTACTGCTGTAGTCTTTAGAGGAGAATAATATGTCACAGACTACTGACAGGCTGTTTTACTGCTGTAATCTTAAAAGGAGAATAATAGCTCCAAAAGTGATCTAAAATAAGGTTACAGAAAGATGTACAATTGATATCTTGCAGGTTAATGAATAGGGCAGTGGAAACACACACACACTTATCCGTGGCCGTGGTCAGCATTATCGAGAAGTTCACACCCACTCCCTGTTTATGTTGCCCATGATTACAATAGACAACCAGATATTAAACATCACAGGGCTCTTTTACCCGGCTAAATACACCCAGAGATTAAACATCACAGGTCTCTTTTACCCGGCTAAATACACCCAGATATTAAACATCACAGGTCTCTTTTACCCGGCTAAATACACCCAGAGATGAAACATCACAGGTCTCTTTTACCCAGCTAAATACACCCAGAGATTAAACATCACAGGTCTCTTTTACCCGGCTAAATACACCCAGAGATTAAACATCACAGGGCTCTTTCACCCGGCTAAAAACACCCAGAGATTAAACACTACAGGGGTCTTTTACCCAGCTAAATACACCCAGATATTGGACATCACTGGGTTCTCTCACCCGGCTAAATATAGCCAGATACAATCAGCGACCATGACCAGCCAACCCAACCCAGCCCAGCCTGTCACCCCAGAGCTTCCTCTGTAGTGGAACTGACAGTCTCTCAGCTTGATGGGAGGTGTGTTTTGTGCACATGCAGATTGTCTGCTGTTGCTTTTTAATTTAAGACTTAATCAACAGAACCATGGAAGGCCGTAGGACGAAATCATCAAATCATGACCCTCCTAACTATGGGTGTAAAGGAAAGGGTGGATACCTAGTCAGTTGTGCAACTGAATGCATTCAACTGAAATGTGTCTTCGGTATACATATTCGTACTGAACCATTCGTTATGGTGACCTCAGTCTGTCATACTGAGGCTAGTATCACAGTCTATCATACTGAGGCTAGGATCACAGTCTGACATACTGAGTATAGTGTCACAGTCTGTCATACTGAGGCTAGTGTCAGTCTGTCATACTGAGGCTAGGATCACAGTCTGTCAAACTGAGGCTAGGATCTCATTCTGTCATACCAAGGCTAGTGTCACAGTCTGTCATACTGAGGCTAGTTTCACAGTCTGTCATACCGAGGCTAGTGTCACAGTCTGTCAAACTGAGGCTAGTGTCACAGTCTGTCATACCGAGGCTAGTTTCACAGTCTGTCATACCGAGGCTAGGATTACAGCATGTCATACTGAGGCTAGGATCACAGTCTGTCATACTGAGGCTAGGATCACAGTCTGTCAAACCAAGGCTAGTTTCACAGTCTGTCATATTGAGGCTAGGATTACAGTATGTCATATGGAGGCTTGTGTCACAGTCTGTCATACTGAGGCTAGCATCACAGTATGTCATATTGAGGCTAGTGTCACAGTCTGTCATACTGAGGCTAGTATCACAGTCTGTCATACTGAGGCTAGGACCACAGTCTGTCATACTGAGGATAGTATCACAGTCTGTCATACTGAGGCTAGTGTCACAGTCTGTCATACTGAGGCTAGTATCACAGACTGTCATACTGAGGCTAATGTCACAGTCTGTCATACTGAGGCTAGTGTCACAGTCTGTCATACTGAGGCTAGTGTCACAGTCTGTCATACTGTTGGTGTAGAAAGAATTATAGGTCCTGGCTGTGGCATGTTCACCCTAACAAACACTTATCAGGTATCTGGTGCAGGTCAAACCAGGTCAAAAGGTAATCTCTCTCCTAACAAACACTTGCAGCAGATACCTGATCAAAGGGTCATATCTCTCTTTGTTGTTTACTGATAAGTTAATCATTAGTTTGGGATCATCTGGAGGTGGAGGGGTGGGGAGGGGGGGTTGGCTCCTCTTAGGTAAGAATTCACAGAGTTCAACTGGGGGTCTACTGGATACTGGAGGGGAAAGGTTATGTGTGTGTGTGTGTGTGTGTGTGTGTGTGTGTGTGTGTGTGTGTGTGTGTGTGTGTGTGTGTGTGTGTGTGTGTGTGTGTGTGTGTGTGTGTGTGTGTGTGTGTGTGTGTGTGTGTGTGTTATTCCTTGCACATCTTTAGATCAACACGGCAGCTGTTCACCCCTTACCAGAATGACCCTGTGTCTTCTGAAACAGGGGGAAAGATCATAGTCTAATAACCAGGACATCTATCCACTCATTAAAAAAATATATATATTTTACCCCCTTTTCCATGGAATCCAATTGTCTGTCTTGTCTCATCGCTGCAACTCCCATACGGACTCGGGAGAGGCGAAGGTCGAGAGCCATGCGTCCTCCAAAACCCATCCCAACCAAGCCGCACTGCTTCTTAACACAGCGTGCATCCGACCCGGAAGCCAGCCGCACAATTGTGTTGGAGGAAACACCGTACACGTAGCGACCTGGTCAGCGTGCGCCTAGCCCGCCACAGGAGTCGCTAGTGTGCGATGAGACAAGGATATCCCTGCCGGCCAAACCTCCCTAACCCGGAAGACGCTAGGCCGATTGTGCTCCGCCCCATGGGCCTCCCGGTTTGAGCCGGCTGCGACAGAGCCTGGGCTCTGCAGTCTCTGGTGGCACAGCCTTAGACCACTGCGCCACCCGAGAGGCCCCATCTATCCACTAATTAAGCTGAGGGCAAAACCCAGTCTCTTTGTTAACTCCTCTAAGCATTCAACCATATTCCCTCTTTAGTGCACTACTTTTGACCAGAGATTTATAGGCTCTGGTGAAAAGAAGTGCACAATGTAGGGAATCTGGTGCCATTTGGAACGAAACCTTTGTAATAGGACTCTGCCATCCGGTCCCTAAGGACCATTGATGGTGTGAAGATTTCCTGTAATGTGGTTAACTGCTACCTCATCTTAAGCCCTTACTCTAAAACTTGGCTGTGCCACGATATTGTGGAGGTCTTTTGGAGGTTGAGGTCCCCGAGCCTAGCCGGAAAAAGAATTGTGTCTAAATGACTTGGCATGGAAATGATGTTGATGAAGCGTGGGGTTGTTCAGGCAAGGTCAGGCATCTAGCTGTCAGCTCACGTTTGGGACTAATCGTTGATATATGCCTGGGCCTATATTTTCTCTACACTGGTTTCCTCCTCTGCCCCATTTATCTCTCTAACGTCCCTGCCACACAAAGTATGACTACATGTCCCCAACTGACCACTCATGTCATCTCCTTCACAAGGAGGCCTGCTAATTGAGAGAAGTGTTTAGAAAAAGTAGAGCTTTGACCTTAGTTTGCCGTCACAGATCTTTCACGTTACAAATGACATCCCTCCAGGCCGGCTGCTCTCATTGGCACTCATAGCCATCCGTAGCATGAAATAGTTAGCAGTAGACTGTGAGATCCACCTCTTGGTCTGGACAGATGGCATCGGGTTATGTGTTAATGTTTTTCAAAGAATTGTAATGTAAAGTGATATCCAGTATGTGTCTTGAACACACTGATGCTCTTGTACAAAATGTTTTTGGGGAAGATGACTTCCATAGAAAATAATATAGCCATCTCCTCCGGCACCATATTAATAATGGCGCCGAAGGGGGTGGCTGCCATTTTACGGGCTCCTAACCAACTGTGCTATTTTGTTTGTTTTTTCGCAATGTTTGTAACTAATTTTGTACATAATGTCTGTGAGCTTCTGGATGTCAGAACAACGATTACTCACCTCGAACTGGACGAAGATTTGTTACTTTAATTGGTTTCAACTCTAAAGATGTACTGCTTTCAGGCCCAAATCCCCGTCATTAGCGTGAAGAAAATGTGGAGATACCGAGGGAGAAGGTTTGGGTGCCTTATTTGGATTCATAGGTGAGTGAGTAAATCACCATTACCATCGGTTCTATTGGCCAATGTGCAACATCACTGGAAAACAAACGGAATGATCTACAGTCAAGACTATCCTACCAACAGGATACTAAAAACTGTAATATCTTACATTTCACAGAGTAGTGGCTGAACGACGACACGGATAATGTAGAGCTGGCTGGGTTTTCCATGCATCGGCAAGACAGATCAGCTGGGTCTGGTAAGAAGAGATGCAGGGGTGTGTGTCTATTTGTCAATCACTGCTGGTGCGCGATGTCTAATATTAAAGAAGTCTCGAGGTATTTCTCACCTGCCTCATGATAAGCTGTAGACCACACTATCCACAAAGAGAGTTCTCATCTGTATTATTCATAGCCATCTATTTACCACCACAAAATGATGCTGGCACTAAGGCTGCACGCAATGAGCTATATAAGGCCAAAAAGCAAACAAGAAAATGCTCATCCAGATGCGGCGCTCCTAGTGGCCGGGGACTTTAATGCAGGCAAACATGAATCCGTTTTACCTAATTTCTACCAGCTTGTCACATGTTCAACCAGAGGGAAAAAAACTCCACCTTTCCTCCACATAAAGAGACGCATTCAAAGCTCTCCCTGGCCCTCCATTTAGCAAATCTGACCAGTATTATATCCTCCTGATTCCTGCTTACAAGCCAAAACTAAAGCAGGAAGTACCAGTGACTCATTTAATACGGAAGTGGTCAGATGACGCGGATGCTAGGCTACAGGACTGTTGCTAACACAGACTGGAATATGTTCCGTGATTCATCCAATTGCATTGAGGAGTATACCACCTCAGCCACTGGCTTCATAAATAAGTGCATTGACGACTTCGTCCCCACAGTGGCTGTACGTACACATCCCAACCAGAAGCAATGGATTACAGGCAACACCCGCACCAAGCAGAAGGCTAGATCTGCCAATTTCAAGGAGCGGTAAACTATTCCAGATGGTTATAAGAAATCCCGCTATGCCCTCAGACAAACCATCAACAGGCAAAGTGTCAATACAGGACTAAGATTGAATCCTACTACTCTGGCTCTGATGCTTGTTAGATGTGGCAGGGCTTGCAAACTCCTACAAACTACAAAGGGAAAGCCAGCTGCGAGATGCGCAAGCCTAACAGACGAGCTAAATGCCTTCGATGCTCGCTTCGAAGCAAGTAACGCTGAAATATGCACGAGAGCACTCGCTCACACGACTGTATGTTCACACTCTCCGGAGCCAACGTGAGTAAAACCTTTAGACAGGTCAACGTTCACAAGGCAGGGGCCAGACGGATTACCAGGGTGTGCACTCAGAGCATGTGCTGAGTAACTGGTAAATGTCTTCAATGACATTTTCAACCTCTCCCTGACCGAGTTTGTAATACCCACATGTTTCAAGTCCATAGTCCCTGTCTCCAAGAATATGAAGGTAACCTGCCTAAATGACTACTGCCCAGTAACACTCACGTCGGTAGCCATGAAGTGCTTTGAATGGCTGGGCATGGCTCACATCAATACCATCATCCCGGAAACCCTAGACCCACTCCAATTTGCATACTGCCCCAACAGATCCACAATCTCAATTGCACTCCACACTGCCCTTTCCCACCTGGACAAAAGGAACACCTATGTGAGAATGCTGTTCATTGAATACAGCTCAGCGTTCAACACCATAGCGCCCATAAAACTCATCACTAAGCTAAGGACCCTGGGACCAAACACCTCCCCCTGCAACTGGATCCTGGACTTCCTGACGGACCGCCCCCAGACAGTAAGGGTAACAACACATCTGCCTCGCTGATCCTCAACACTAGGGCCCTTCAGGGGTGTGTGCTTAGCCCCCTCCTGTACTCCCTGCTCACCCATGACTGCGTGGCTAGTCACGACTCCAACACCATCATTAAGTTTGCTGATGACACAACATTGGGGAGGCCTGATCACCGTCAACGATGGGACAGCCTGTAGGGAGGAGGTCAGAGACCTGGCAGTGTGGTGCCAGGACAACAACCTTTCCCTCAATGTGAGCATTGTGGACAAAGGAGCTAATCGTGGACTACAGGAAAAGGAGGGCCGATCAGGCCCCCATTAACATTGACATTGCTGTAGTGGAAAGGTTCGAGAGTTTCAAGTTCCTTGGTGTCCACATCACCAACAAACTATCATGGTCCAGATACACCAAGACAGTCGTGAAGAGGGCACGGCAACACTTGTTCCCACTCAGGAGATTGAAAAGATATGACATGGGTCCCCAGATCCTCAAAAAGTTCTACAGCTGCACCATCGACTGGTTGCATCACTGCCTGGTAAGGCAACTGCTCGGCTTCGGACAATAAGACGCTACAGAGGGTAGTGCGTACGGATCAACAGGGGCCATGCTTCCTGCCATCCAGGACCTCTATACTAGGCGGTGTCAGAGGGAGGCCCAAAAAACGGTAAAATACTCCAGTAACCCAAGTCATAGACTGTTCTCTCTGCTATCACACGGCAAGCTGTACCAGAGCGCCAAGTCTAGGTCCAAAAGGATCCTTAACAGCTTCTACCCTCAAGCCATAAGACTGCTGCTGAACAATTAATCAAATGGCCACCTTGACTATTTACATTTACCCCCGCCCCCCCAATCTTTGTTTTTACACTGCTGCTACTCGCTGTTTATTATCAATGCATAGTCACTTTACCCCTTCCTACATGTACAAATTACCTGAACTTACCTGTATCTCCAGACATTGACTCAGTACCGTTACCCTCTGTATATAGCCTTGTTATTGTTATGTAATTTTATTGTGTTACTTTTTATTAAATGTTTTACTTTAGATTACTTAGTAAATGTTTTCTTAACTCTATTTCTTGAATTGCATTGTTGATTAGGGGCTTGTAATTAAGTTATTCACGGTAAGGTATACCTGCTATATTCGGCGCATGTGACAAATAACGTTTGATTTGATTTGATATTCCTTTATGTTTCAACTGCACCCCTCCATCACACTCACTATTGACAACCTCCCCTTTCTCTACGCTAGACTACCACCACCATTGCCATGACCATCGCCCTTTCCCCTGGCCCGTCTGTCCCGGCCCCAGCCATATAAAAATGTGTCAGGTTGCAGAGTTCAAGTCCTCCGAAATGTGAATCGAAACAGCTGCCCCTAATCACTTGCACAAGCCGGGCTTAAGGGCCTCTCAGTTTCACCCCTGATCTGCCTGGAATTTTGAATTTCCTGAGCAGAGATCAAATGGCACCAAGATTCACTGAGGCCTTTGATATACAGACACCCATTTCACCTGCCCTTCTGCATTGGGATTTACGCTTGACAACACATTCGGTGTCACCTCCGCTCCCGATGCTGGATCCCTGGAAACATTAGACCCCTTTGACGGCCTGCCCAGACATGATTTATTACATTTGTTGTGTCACGATATCGTTTCGCCAGTTAGCTTTTAATTACTCTGGCTTCATTTCATCTGATGATGTTCCTTCACCCCCCAGGATTAAGGGTGTTCTTTCACCCCCCAGGATTAAGGGTGTTCCTTCACCCCCCAGGATTAAGGGTATTCCTTCACCCCCCAGGATTAAGGGTGTTCCTTCACCCCCCAGGATCAAGGGTGTTCCTTCACCCCCCAGGATCAAGAGTGTTCCTTCACCCCCCAGGATCAAGGGTGTTCCTTCACCCCCCAGGATCAAGGGCACCACATTACATTGAATTAGTTCACAACAAGGGCCAGGCCTTTAGGGGCCATTCCATAATACCATATCCACGGCAATGGCCGCTCAGCTCTCCTACCTCTCTCCTACAGTCATCACAATACACATCTCCCTTCTGCTCAAACACGTAAAAAACGTCCTTCCTCATGAAGCCCACGTGAAGCCCATGTGACACATGTCAATAAGGAAATTTGTCCCCTATGAGGAGGGTAAATAAAAGGTGGAGTTTGAGATTTGCAGAATTACTTGCTTGTTAGCCTCATATGGATGGCATTAGCTGCATGGCCTGATTGACAGGTGCTCCTGTGCCTAGCCGGAGGGAGAGGGAGTGGGAGATCAGACTCCATTAGATCCTAGGTAATAAGGAGAGGCTGTCCACAGCAGGCTTGGAGATGCTATCTGGACTGGCTGTGGCCTGTGGATGTTAGTGGGTCATACCTCTCCTCTCCTCTTCTCTCTTCTCTGCTCTATATGAGTGGGGAACTCAGCTCCTGCCTGTGTGCTTGCTAAGGCGGATCACCACTGACGGAAAGGATAGCTTACACAAGTGTATGAGTGTGTGTATGTGCCCACAAACCTAAATGTATATATTTTTTATTGTGCTGTGTTCTATTCTAAAATAAGAATGTAACTTAAATATTGGCATGTGTGTAAAGTTAGCTACGTATGTGAAGTTCTTGAATTGTCAGATGTAATTATAAGGCTGTGGATTCTATGGCAAGCAAAGCTATTGCTTAACATTTAATGAGAGTTGAAGCTAGTTTTTTCAAAGCCTTCGGTTTGCCATTTTACAACTTTAGTTGACCTTTTTGGACTACATACTCACTTTGATGCACCAAAAAGGTGTCCATCCGATCAGAACATCTATTTACTCAACAGTATCTTTGCTGTCTAGTAAAGAGAATGCTGTGCTTCACCAATGGAGTGCTATCTATCATATAGCTAAAAGCATTACATCTAAAACTAGCATCGCTAAAGCAAGGTATTATCCAATGTTGAAAACATTTTCCCATTTGCTGTGGCGGAAAGTACTCAAGTAAAAATACTTTAAAGTATTACTTAAATAGTTTTTTGTGGTATCTCTACTTTGCTAAGTAAAAAAATAAAATAACTATTTATATTTCTGACTACTTTTACTCCACTACGTTTTCCCTGACACCCAAATGTAGTTGTTACATTTTGAATGCTTAGCAGGTTAGAATAATTATCCAATTCACACACTTATCAAGAGAACATCCCTGGTCATCCCTACTGCCTCTGATCTGCAAGACTCACTAAACACATACGCTTTATAATTTCTACTTTTACTTTTGATTCTTAAGTATATTTAAAACCGAGTACTGTCAGACTTTTACTCGAGTAGTATTCTCCTGGGTGACTTTCACTTTTAATTTAGTCAGTGTTTATTAAGGTATCTTTACTTTTACTCAAATATGACAATTGGGTACTTTTTCCACCACTGCCCAGTTGCTGTTAAACCTACCATGGTTCATTGGAGTCAAATGGTGAGAAGTTAAGGATGTAAATGTGCTTCCACAATGCCTTGACGAGGCTGCTGATTTAACGCCTGTCATTAAAATAATACATTACCAATGAACATTTTGCCTTAACAGTGAATAAAATGGCATTTCTGCTTCCTTCTAAAGGAGCACAAGAGAGTGTGAGAACAAATCTTTGTGTGTTTTTTTCCCTCCGTTGCTAAGCTAAATGACTTAATGTTGGCTGGAGCCATAGGGAAGATTATATTCCGAAGAGGATTGTGTTGCTGTGTGCGTGTGTGTGTGTGCGTGTGTGTGCGTGTGTGTGCGTGTGTGTGCGTGCGTGTGTGTGCGTGTGTGTGTGTGTGTGTGCGTGCGTGCGTGTGTGTGTGTGTGTGTGTGTGCGTGCGTGCGTGTATGCGTGTGTGTGGGGGTGTGCGTGTGCATGTGCGTGTGCGTGTGCGTGTGGGTATGTGTGCGTGTGTGTGTGTGTGTGTGTGTGGGGAGAGCGGACGGCGAGACTGAGAAAAGAGTAAAAGTGATGCTATGTTTTGCACTTTTTTATTCTTGGGTTCCTCTGAACCTGTCCTGTGCTAATTACATAAATCACAGAAATAAAGGGCCTTTGCATTCACCCACTGCTGAAGGAAGAGCAACTGACCATTTTTTGACCTCTTTGTGTGGAACCCCCCCCCCCCCCCCCCCCCCACACACACACACACACACAACTACCTCACTTCTTAATTGGAAATCCACCCACCACCAGACTCGCTCTCAAGACTGGCTGGTTCTAGAAGTTCCTCGGGTTTCCACAGAGTCCAGGAACAATACCTTTAGTTATTGTACCCCTAGCGAATGGAATGACCTGTAGTCCACTTTGAGGCTTGACTCTCTGGTCTCGAAGGATCAGTTCAGGACTTTGATGGGGAATGTGGTGAAGGAGAACTGCACTTGTTTTGATTGATGTTTGATTGATGTTAAATTTGATGTCACTTTTGAATTTGATTTGTTGAAATGGGAAATTGATAGTGTTGTTTTGAGACTGACTTGGTTTAATGTTCCCAGGGCACCCTTGAAAATGAGACCCAGGTCTCAATGAGTTTCCACTGGTTAAATAATAAAATAAATGCATGCATCTGTGTGTGTGTTTGGAGGGGTGTTAGTGAAGGTGACAGAGGAAAATCACTCTGATCCACATCTAATTGATGCTTAGAATACATGACCTACAGATTACCCCCTGACATTCCTCTGTCCTCTCTTCTGTCTCAATGTTCCCACCCCCACCCACTCTCCCAAACATAAACACAATTTCCAACATGAGCCAACGGCACATGCCAGCTGATGAGGATGAGGTTACACACGCTCCCACCATCAAACACCTACTCCCCAAAAAAACAATTGTGCTCTCTCTCCCTCTTTTAAGTTGTTGTGTGTGAGAAAGAGAGAGAGAGAGAGATGTAAGAGAGAATGATAAAGGGATAATGAAATAGACAGACAGAAGGAGACATAAATCATGTGATAACTGTGTGCTGCTTTGTCTTAAGGCCTCTGCTAATAACCTTGGTCGAAGGCAAGATTTATGGGCCTGGAGAACCATGATCCCTCAGTGAATGTGAGCTTCTTAGAAACGCTTCTGTTATCCCCTTCTCTAACTAACCCTAGCCCAGCCTCCACCAACTCTAACACATGTCACTGGTTCAAACTGCCATGTGGGTCTGTGTCCATACAAGCAAACATCGTAGTCCATCAGCAACACTTTCTTTGACCCTCTAGCTTCCCCACACCACTTAGAGTAAAGACAACTAGCCTCTAGCTTCATCACACCACTTAGACTAAGGTCAGCTAGCCTCTAGCTTCACCACAACACTTAAACTAAGGTCAGCTAGCCTCTAGCTTCACCAAAAAACGTAGACTAAGGACAACAAGCCTCTAGCTTCACCACAACACTTAGACTAAGGACAGCTAGCAGGTAGCTGACCTGAATCACCAGACAATAAATACATCAGCAGGTGAGATATCAGCCTGAAGCAGGTTCATTGAGTATAGTCAGTTCAACAGTTCAGCAAATACAGTCTAGTTCAACATGTATAGTCCAGTTCAACATGTATAGTCCAGTTCAACATGTATAGTCCAGTTGAACATGTATAGTCCAGTTCAACATATACAGTCCAGTTCAACATGTATAGTCCAGGTCAACATGTATTGTCCAGTTCAACATGTATAGTCCAGTTCAACATGTATAGTCCAGTTCAACATGTATAGTCCACATCAACATGTATAGTCCAGTTCAACATATACAGTCCAGTTCAACATGTACAGTCCACTTCAACATGTATAGTCCAGTTCAACATGTATAGTCCAGGTCAACATGTACAGTCCGGTTCAACATGTATAGTTCACATCAACATGTATAGTCCAGTTCAACATGTATAGTCCAGTTCAACATGTATAGTCCACATCAACATGTATAGTCCAGTTCAACATGTATAGTCCTCATAAACATGTAGTTCAACATGTATAGTTCACATCAACATGTATAGTCCAGTTCAACATGTATAGTCCAGTTCAACATGTATAGTTCACATCAACATGGATAGTCCAGTTCAACATGTATAGTCCAGTTCAACATGTATAGTTCACATCAACATGTATAGTCCAGTTCAACATGTATAGTCCAGTTCAACATGTATAGTTCACATCAACATGTATAGTCCAGTTCAACATGTATAGTCCACATTAACATGTATAGTCCAGTTCAACATGTACAGTCCACTTCAACATGTATAGTCCAGTTCAACATGTATAGTCCAGTTCAACATGTACAGTCCTGTTCAACATGTATAGTTCACATCAACATGTATAGTCCAGTTCAACATGTATAGTCCAGTTCAACATGTATAGTCCAGTTCAACATATACAGTCCAGTTCAACATGTACAGTCCACTTCAACATGTATAGTCCAGTTCAACATGTATAGTCCAGTTCAACATGTATAGTCCAGGTCAACATGTATAGTCCAGTTCAACATGTATAGTCCACTTCAACATGTATAGTTCACATTAACATGTATAGTCCACATCAACATGTATAGTCCAGTTCAACATGTATAGTCCAGTTCAACATGTATAGTCCAGTTCAACATGTATAGTCCAGGTCAACATGTATAGTCCAGGTCAACATGTATAGTCCAGTTCAACATGTATAGTCCAGTTCAACATGTATAGTCCAGTTCAACATGTCAACATGTATAGTCCAGTTCAACATGTATAGTCCAGTTCAACATGTATAGTCCAGTTCAACATGTATAGTCCAGTTCAACATGTATAGTCCAGTTCAACATGTATAGTCCAGTTCAACATGTATAGTCCAGGTCAACATGTATAGTTCACATCAACATGTATAGTCCAGTTCAACATGTATAGTTCACATCAACATTTGTTGTCCAGTTCAACATGTATAGTTCACATCAACATGTGTTGTCCAGTTCAACATGTATAGTTCACATCAACATGTGTTGTCCAGTTCAACATGTAAACTCCAGTTAATCTGTTTTGATAGAAACCGTCCTCACAGAACTAAATGATTTTCGGAGTATTGAGTTAATTGAATTTGTCCTTAAGGTTATGTCACACTAAAATGGCCCTCTCTTCCAGTTCAGTTGTGCCTGCTGGTCTGAGTGTTGTGGGTGTAGTGGTTGAGTGGAGGGAGGTCTCCCTGCTTTAATTCGGCCCTGTGTACTGTAGTAATAGTCATCTCTGGCTCACTGGCCTCTCACTCAGGCCTGCTAATGGGACTTTAACAGCCGAGGCAGTAATTTATAGCCTCGGGCCGGCTAAGGGCACTGGGAACCCTTCTGCTGCGCCTCCAGTTCAACACACTCAATGAGGGAGCAAGGCACAACACAACACTCACTAATTTGTTTATTGCTTCGTTCAGGGCAGTACTCCTCCCCCTCTCGCCCCTCGCCTCTCACCCCTTGACCCTCCCCCTCTCTCTCCCTCTCTCTATCTCTATTTTTCTCTCTCTCTCTCTATTTAGCTTATTCTGTCTTTCATGGGTGACTCAGAAACCAAACAGTTTAGCTGCACAGTCCCTGAGGTCATAGCAAAAACTTGCTGTGTGTGTGCGTGCGTGTGTGTACAATCAAATCAAACAGTACGTGGGATAAGTATCTGATGAAATTCTTGTGACTGATGGCATCAGGCTTGGTGCCAGGGTGCCAGATAAACAGGAGCAGGGGTTGAGGCAGAGGGGTGGTGGTTCACCACGGAGTCGGCTGACCTGGCAGGTCTCCTGCTCAAATTCTACTGATACAACTTTAATCAGACCTAATCTGCTTATCAGCCTCCCGGGACGCTGATCAGCCTAACGTGCTTACGGGATGCATGGACCCGCAAGATGCTGCCACTCGAAAGCATTAGGTAGGCTGCCGAGGGTTTTTACTCTTAATAATATTAATAATCTGATTAATTAAAATATACTATATAGAAAGAGAAGGAACTCCTCTCTCTTTCTTTCTCCCTCCTCTCTTTCTTTCTCCCTCCTCTCTCTGTCTCTCTTTCTCTCTCTCTCTCTCTTTCTCTGTCTCTCTCGTGACACATTCCTCAACACATTCTAGCACACACAAAAGGGGGAGATGTTGTTGTTGAACAGCCAGGTTACCCATGATACAAGTCAGTATTCAACGTTCATCCATGTCTGGATAAAAGCGGCCACAAGGGGCAACAGTGAGCACTGCTACCTTCATTTAGGTTTCAGTTGGCATTGTGGACGGGGATGGTATATGGGCGTAAGCATCTACCCCTGATTTCACAGGTTGCAAGTTTGAATCCAGCGATAAAAAGTTGTTATTTTGATTTTTGTTGTAATCAGATCCCAAACCTTTACCCTTGCCTTGACCATTCCATTGCCTAAATGGATTCGGCGCACGTGACAAATAAACTTTGATTAGATTTTTTTGGATCGGCGTAGCCTTGCTGCTATAATGATGATGGATGGAGTTGTATACTGTGGGTGTTAGAGAAAGTCACGTTCACTTGCCTACACAGAGCATCAGGTGATCAGCACTTATAAGCTCCCCCCTCCCCCACACACATTTCTTTCACCTCCAGTTCACCTCCATACCTTCATAATTGTATCTTCGTTCATCCATTTATCTGTGTTTCTGGGAGAAGGTACAGATGGAGGAGTTTTCGGTCATAAGTTCACCACCTTTAAATGCACCATTTAAGTATAATGGAAAATGGGCCAATTTCTTCCTTTTTTTCCAATGCCATTATTTGCTCCAAATAACTTGAAAGATAAATGGAATAATTGACTTAGTCGTGGAATTGGGGTTAGGAGAGATAACCTTAGTTAAAGGATGACAGTGATGGACACATATGACCATGATAATGAATCCATTAAAACATGTGAAGAAATGACATTGTCTATGTCCAGATGAAGACAGAACACAGTCACCTTTGGACATATTTATACCTACAATGAAATAACCTTGTTCTGTAGTTTTTAACATTTGATAGAGGGATGTGTGTGTTGTATCAGTGCTTCTGTCTCAGTCAACCAATTAAATGTATTTTATAAAGCAATTTTTTACCTCAGCAGTTGTCACCAAGTGCTTTATAGATACCAAGCCTAAAACCCCCAAAGAGCAAGCAATGAAGAGGCAGAGTAGCTAGGAAAAACTTTCCTCTCTATCCATCCACTTTCATCAGTCCATTCTCTTTTCCTGCGCACCTACCCTGTCAGAGGTTATCCTAGGATACTGTGGTTGTTACCTCTTCAGCTCTCGCTGTCTCTGGTCTACCAATCACACTGGAGGCTATCGCATGCCTGACCATGATGTAAGAGGATACTGAACACAGCTCTGGGGTCATCAGTGAGAAGACCAGTTAATGACCATCCCCTTTCAACATGCCTGTATGTTTCTATGGTTGCTTGATACGGTATTAATGTACAGTTCAATCTAGTGCATAAGATATACACTCATGCACACCAACACACACACACCTACACACCTACACACATACACCAGCTCTCTGCCCCAGTCTTTAATTTTCTTTTTACAAAAGCAGAAAACAGAAAGCACCCAATTTGTGCTGTTGTCCTCTATAGTTCCAGTATTGTTTCCAATTCACCATCCCCTCTCTTTCACAGTATCAGCTGTGATGCTGATGATGCTCCTTCTCCATGCAGCATTACGTGAGGACCCCCTCTGCTCTTCCGCTGTCCAAGGTCCTGACACACAATCTTACCGCTGACCACAGCCCTGAAACACAGTCTTACCGCTGACCACGGCCCTGACAAATACTCTTCCGCTGTCCAAGGCCCTGACACACAATCTTACCGCTGACCACAGCCCTGAAACACAGTCTTACCACTGACCAAGGCCCTGACACACAATCTTACCGCTGACCACAGCCCTGAAACACAGTCTTACCGCTGACCACAGCCCTGACAAATACTCTTCCGCTGTCCAAGGCCCTGACACACAATCTTACCGCTGACCACAGCCCTAAAACACAGTCTTACCGCTGACATAGGCCCTGACACACAATCTTACCGCTGACCACAGCCCTGACACACAATCTTACCGCTGACCACAGCCCTGAAACACAGTCTTACCGCTGACCTAGGCCCTGACACACAGTCTTACCGCTGACCTAGGCCCTGACACACAATCTTACCGCTGACCACAGCCCTGAAACACAGTCTTACCACTGACCAAGGCCCTGATACACAGTCTTACCTCTGACCAAGGCCCTGACACAGTCTTATCGCTGACTAAACAAGGGGGGATTAAGTGAGAGCCCGGCGTGATCCTGTGTGTGTGTAAGAGCAATGCATTCTTAAAAAACCTGTAAATAAGTCGGGCCGAGATCTCCCGAGTGGCTTTTGGCCCCTGTGCAGGGTTCACGACCCCAGTCTGAGTGTCACAGTGAAAGGTCTTGGGAGGGCAGACAGTGATCCTGCTCTGTCTACTGAGTGACCTGGCCTTCTTGCCCACAGATCAAGGCTGTTTAACCACAGGCACAAGAGGGAGGGATTAGCAGAGACACGCCGAGCTAGCAGCTGGTTGGCCACTTAACATTCAACTCTTATCCACCCATCCAGATTAATAGAAACATGCATTCACCCAGAATTCTCTCCTCAACTGAGGGATGATATCCCTGACCCTACATGCAGGTAAATGAGGGTGGAGGAGGGAAGATGGGATAGGACAGCTAGGGGCCAAGTGCATAGGTGACAGACAAAGTCTGAAGGGCCACAAAGGGACTTAACGAGCTCACACTGTTTTTTTTGTGTCCTTATCTTTGTTTGCTTGTAATTGTTGCCGTTGTTATCCTATCACAAAGCTCCATTCTGACTGTGATGACAACAATCAAGCTCAACTCCATTTTCACGTTATGAATTAATGGATTAATTTGTGGATTCATTCATTTATTCATGCTCTCATGTTGGAGTGACCCTTGGTAGTCCCAGGCTGTGTGTCCTTCTGGAGGTCAGGTAGAGTCCATTCCAGTCCAGCTGGCCTCTCTGTGCTCCTGACAGCCAGACTGCCAGGGGTCAGGTGTCATCTCAGGTCAGAGCGAGCCTGTATCTCTGATAGCAGGTTATCTGGCTCCTAGTCTTTGTTGTGGTTTGTTTGGCCGGCCACCTGTGAACTTAGAGCAGGGTGATTAGTGTCCATACATTGTCCCTCCCCCTCCTCCTCCTCCGCAACCTCCTCCACAACCTCATCCTCCTCCTCCAACTCTTCAATCACTTTGCTTAGCTTTCAATTGCATCTAATTGGATTTCTCTGACCACTCTCCCAGATATTAAGCAGATTGTATGGCAGATATCTAAAACTACAATGTATAAAATAGGCCACATGAAAAAAAAAGTTAATTAATTTAAAATGTATGAAATGTAATAGCACTGTCTTGCACAGTAACTTGTATCATTTGATAAAGGGCACTGGGCCTCATACGGTGTACTGTATATGAGAGTCCCCCTGTATTAGTCTAGGGTTGGCTATGTGAGGGGAGGAAGTGGAGGGAGGCGCTGGATACAATGTCACACCATTAACTCTTGTTTGGCTGCTGTGAAACAGTTGACCGGACACTGGCCCTGCTTGGTGCTTTCTTTCCCAGGGTTCTTCTCTCAGTCAGCCACTGGAGGAAGGACTCCTCACACCTTGTTTCACTCATGAATAAATAACAGAAAGATAACACCATGAGGAGGGGAAGAGAGGCTTTCTGACTCGTTATCTAGGATGAACACCAACCAAAGTGCCTCCTCCTCATCTCAGGTTCTGCCCATGTTTTAGCGTGGGTCATCTGCCCACCGAGTGGCCTTGCTGGCTTTTACTGAGCGGGTGTCTGGTCCTCTCTGCTCGGCTTATCACAGGTCAGTGTGTAGCAAGGGCACTGACACAGCCACAGGACACTGCTTAGCATAACGGTACAGTGCCCCCAACAGAGATACTGCCCCAGGGGGTCTGCTGCAACACACACATGCACGCAAGGACACACACAAACACACGCGCACATACCTGCACACAAATAAACAAACTCTCTCTCTCTAACACACACACAGTCCCACAATGCTCTCGTCACCTCCCATGGCTTTCCAGGGTCAGCTGTCCCTCCTGGTGTAGAGTTTGTGACCCAACACGGCCACATCTAACCTCAGACCTCAGACCTCTAACCCTAACCTTTAACCTTTGGCTCTCCAGAGAGGTAAACAAATGTCAGGGATACAGAGGCCCAGCACTGGCACCATGCAGCCTCAGATAACACACACACACACACACACACACACACACACACACACACACACACACACACACACACACACACACACACACACACACACACACACACACACACACACACACACACACACACACACACACACACAGACAGACAGACAGACACACAGACACACAGACACACAGATACAGTCTACAGAGGAGATTGTGATAAGTGCAAATGTAATGTCTGTCAGGCAGATCTGTGAAGACTCATGGGGAATGTTCACAGGAGAAACAGACTGTTGATGTCCAAGCTGAATCACAGCAGTAAAATACAGACCGGTATTGTAGTGGTAAGATGGGTCTATCATCAAATAACTTCTTCTGTCTTTTTGTTGTTGGTTGTCTGTTTTTACTCTGAGATTTTTGACATTTTGGTTTTGAGTGTAAACGGGACTTGAGGACGTAGAAGGGAACAGCTATGGAGAGGGTGGCTCACAGTCACGGTGGTGGAGTTGGCTCACAGTCACGGTGGTGGAGTTGGCTCACTGTCACGGTGGTGGAGTTGGCTCACAGTCACGGTGGTGGAGTTGGCTCACAGTCACAGTGGTGGAGTTGAGTTGGCTCACAGTCACAGTGGTGGAGTTGGCTCACAGTCACAGTGGTGGAGTTGGCTCACAGTCACAGTGGTGGAGTTGGGTTGGCTCACAGTCACGGTGGTGGAGTTGGCTCACAGTCACAGTGGTGGAGTTGGGTTGGCTCACAGTCACGGTGGTGGAGTTGGCTCACAGTCACAGTGGTGGAGTTGGGTTGGCTCACAGTCACAGTGGTGGAGATAGCTAACAGACACAGTGGTGGAGTTGGGTTGGCTCACAGTCACGGTGGTGGAGTTGGGTTGGCTCACAGTCACAGTGGTGGAGTTGGCTTGGCTCACAGACACAATGGTGGAGTTGGCTAACAGACACAGTGGTGGAGTTGGGTTGGCTCACAGTCACAGTGGTGGAGCTGGGTTGGCTCACTGTCACAGTGGTGGAGTTGGCTCACAGTCACAGTGGTGGAGTTGGGTTGGCTCACAGTCACAGTGGTGGAGTTGGGTTGGCTCACAGTCACGGTGGTGGAGTTAGGGCCATCTCTGACATGTCTACTCCAGAGTACATTCCATGTTGCCCTTGTTTTCTCATCACCAAGGCTGGGTTCCCCCTCATTATTCCTCCTGTTGGGCGGGCGGAGGGGTGCTGCCCTGGCAGTTGAAAGGTTAAACAAAGCGCTGCGACTGTCCGCCTGAGTGAAACCAACTGGCTTGTGGCTATCAGAAGATAATCAGCACTAATAGGTACATAATGGCTAACAGTGGGGCTGCGCTCTCGCAGATGCATCATCGGGCGACGGAACGCAGACAGCGTGACCTCGCATTCCCACCACAGCTCTCACCACTTCAGTCTCGTCAGGCGGAAAGACCCAGACACAAGGAATGTATCCCTCCTTCTCCCCGGGATTACCCTGAATGAGCCCTCTACGCTGCTCAGTTCAACCCCGCTTTCCCTTTTAGCTTCTTTGAGCATTATTTGGAATCAGAAGTTTAGAGATGCTCCGTGCAGATGTTATAGGCTAGTGTTCTCAGCACAGTGAATTATATTCCGCTGCATATGCTTTCAGTTTTCTTCTTAAGAACAACAATCACAATGTAGATAACAAAGATTTGAGACACAAAGCAAAGAGCAGACAACATTCTTCAGGAATGATCTAAACTACTGTTGTCAAATCGCCTAAATAAGAAAAATGTCCTGATCCATTCCATGTTGCTGTACTACTGTCTACTGATCCATGGGCTACAATTCTCTTTTCTACCGCCTCAACAGGCCAATGGAATACACTAACTTTGTTCAAACGAAACCAATCTGGGGTTGCCACAGTAAAGCAGCATGTAACCAAGATACACCTCGAACTAATCAAAACTGTGCTTTGCCGTGATGCTGTTGACCCATCCAACAAAGAGTTAACACGCTCTGAAGTGGTGCAATTGAGCAGAAAGGGTCACGGGATCATGTGTTAACGAATGTACACAAGCGAGTTCTCAGCGCTCTGCGAAGCATCCAGCCAACACGTCCTCTGACAGCACTTGGCCGCTCTCGAACTCTCCACGGTCGGTCTCTGTAAACAAAGACAGCTTTTGTTGAGGCCAACGTGTCAGAGCCACCGGCTCCAGAGGCCAGGCAATGGGGAGAGGGTGCAGGGCGGCTAGAGGGGGGTAGAGAGTTTGGGAGGTAGGGAGATCGAGAGGTAAGGGGGGGTAGGAGGTTGTATAGGCAGTCATGGAGAGATGTAGGTTGGGGCAATTGCACCTGGATGGAGATTGCGTTTGATCTCTGAGGTGTCCAGACCTATTTGCAGGGTGAATAAGTTGATCTCTGGATGGGTGAATATGTTGATTGCGACCTTTGGGTGATCTCTGAGGTGTCCAGACCTATTTGCAGGGTGAATAAGTTGATCTCTGAGGGGTCCAGACCTATTTACAGGGTGAATATGTTGATCTCTGAGGGGTCCAGACCTATTTACAGGGTGAATATGTTGGGTCCAGGGTGAATATGTTGATCCTATTTACAGGGTGAATATGTTGATCTCTGAGGGGTCCAGACATATTTACAGGGTGAATATGTACAGGGTGAATATGTTGATCTCTGAGGGGTCCAGACCTATTTACAGGGTGAATATGTTGATCTCTGAGGGGTCCAGACCTATTTACAGGGTGAATATGTTGATCTCTGAGGTGTCCAGACCTATTTACAGGGTGAATAAGTTGATCTCTGAGGGGTCCAGACCTATTTACAGGTTGAATATGGGTCCAGACATATTTACAGGGGGTGAATATGAATATGTTGATCTCTGAGGGGTCCTCTGAGACCTATTTACAGGGTGAATATGTTGATCTCTGAGGGGTCCAGACCTATTTACAGGGTGAATATGTTGATCTCTGAGGGGTCCAGACTCTGATATTTACAGGGTGAATATGTGAATATGTTGATCTCTGAGGGGTCCAGACCTATTTACAGGGTGAATATGTTGATCTCTGAGGGGTCCAGACCTATTTACAGGGTGAATATGTTGATCTCTGAGGGGTCCAGACCTATTTACAGGGTGAATATGTTGATCTCTGAGGGGTCCAGACCTATTTACAGGGTGAATATGTTGATCTCTGAGGGGTCCAGACCTATTTACAGGGTGAATATGTTGATCTCTGAGGGGTCCAGACCTATTTACAGGGTGAATATGTTGATCTCTGAGGGGTCCAGACCTATTTACAGGGTGAATATGTCACAATAAAGAATGTCGCAGCTACATGTAGAGGTTATCTGGAGTTCAGAGAGAGACAGACAGACAGAGAGAGACAGAGAGAGAGATACAGAGAGAAAGAGACAGAGATACAGAGAGCAAGACAGAGAAAGAGAGAGAGACAGACAGAGAGAGAGACATCGAGAAAGAGAGACAAAGAGAGAGAGACAGAGACAGAGAGAAGAGACAGAGAGACAGAGAACGAGAGAGAGACAGAAAGAATTGGAGTGAGAAAGCAGCATTGGCTAATTATCTGTGTGTATGAAAGCTGTGCGTGGGAGCGTGCGTCTTTGCCTGTGTGTACTGGATGTAATTCCATGTTCACATATGTGTGTCTGTGCCAGTGTGTTAGTGTATGTGCCCGTGTGTTGGTGTGTGTGCCAGTGTGTTGGTGTGTGTGCCAGTGTGTTAGTGTATGTGCCAGTGTGTTGGTGTGTGTGCCAGTGTGTTGATGTGTGTGCCAGTGTGTTGGTGTGTGTGCCAGTGTGTTGGTGTGTGTGCCAGTGTGTTAGTGTATGTGCCAGTGTGTTAGTGTATGTGCCAGTGTGTTGGTGTGTGTGCCAGTGTGTTGGTGTGTGTGCCAGTGTGTTGGTGTGTGTGCCAGTGTGTTGGTGTGTGTGCCAGTGTGTTGGTGGGTGTGCCAGTGTGTTGGTGTGTGTGCCAGTGTGTTGGTGTGTGTGCCAGTGGGTTGGTGTCTGTGCCAGTGTGTTAGTGTATGTGCCAGTGTGTTGGTGTGTGTGCCAGTGTGTTAGTGTCTGTGCCACTGTGTTAGTGTATGTGCCAGTGTGTTGGTGGGTGTGCCAGTGTGTTAGTGTCTGTGCCAGTGTGTTGGTGTGTGTGCCAGTGTGTTGGTGTGTGTGCCAGTGTGTGCCAGTGTGTGTGCCAGTGTGTTGGTGTGTGTGCCAGTGTGTTGGTGTGTGTGCCAGTGTGTTAGTGTATGTGCCAGTGTGTTGGTGTGTGTGCCAGTTCGAGGCCAGTCTAGGCCATGGTGCATTGCAGTAGCCCCTGAAAGAGGTAAACTGCTGGAGAGCACAGAGGCCCCGCACCGAGCAGCAGGCTCTTTGAACTCTGTCTTCACACTCCGCAGCAGAGCTTGAACTGGGTTAATTGCTATTAATATTTAACACGCTGCAAAAGTTCCAGCCCAGAGCTATATCAAAGGCCAGAACAGAATGCAACATAGTCATCTCTGTCTGGGTTATACACTCTGGCAATAGTTGGAGAACGGTCTCATAAAAAAGTTGTTTAAAAAGTTCATTAACATAACAATAGATGTATTATTATTTGTTGTCTTTGTTTTTGTTTTTGTGCAATGCAATTCAGACCAAAACAATCGAATTGCTCATATGAAGTTAGATATAAGTTTATGATCACTTGGATGAATGTCGCCTTTGAAATTCTTTCTCACCTCTGCTTTTTTTGTGAGGGGTTAGTTTTGTGCTACTCATGGCAGCCTAGTTTTGAGTACTGCACCATCTCCGTGCAAGCCAGTGCTTAATTACGCCAGCGAAACCGAAAAACTCAATACCTTGTTGACTAATTTTGCTACTCTCCCATTAACGGTGGTCTGGGTCTGAGTCACAGGTGTTACCAGTGTAACATTTAGTTGGTTCTCTCGGTTTCAAACCTTTCTGGAGCTAGTAAGCACTGCTATTAGAAACGAGCTAGCACTGAGATGGTGCGGTGCTAGGACTAGGCTAATGTTATTGATGATGTGCTCTGGGTATTTTTTAAACATTTTAGTTCACCTTTATTTAACCAGGTAGGCCAGTCGAGAACAAGTTCTCATTTACAACTGCGACCCGGCCAAGATAAAGCAAAGCAGTGTGACAAAAACAACAACACAGAGTTACACATGGAGTAAACAAACGTACAGTCAATAACACAATAGAAAAATATGTATACAGTGTGTGCGAATGAAGTAAGGAGGTAAGGCAATAAATAGGCCATATTGCCGAAGTAATTTCAATTTAGCAATTTACACTGGAGTGATATATGTGCAGATGAGGATGTGCAAGTAGAAATACTGGTGAGCAAAAGAGCAGAAAAACAAAAACAAATATGGGGATGAGGTAGGTAGTTGATTGGATGGGCTATTTACAGATGGGCTGTGTACAGCGCAGCGGTCGGTAAGCTGCTCTCACAGCTGATACTTAAATTTACCAGTGACATATACCGGCTGGAGCGCATGCTACGGGTGGGTGTTGCTATGGTGACCTAGGAAACACAAGTTGATGGGTGAGGGCATAACAATTTATAGCTGGTAAACAATGATCAGGGCAAGGTTTGTTTGATTAAGATCATTTTATTGGTCAATTGCACACAAGGTCCAACTGAAACTTGCTCAAGGGCTAAACAGTAGGCAATAATATCTAGGGTGTGATACCAGCAACCCTCCAGATGCCAGCTCACTTCCCAACAGATTTGTTCAGGTGGAACAAGGATTTGAACTGGCAACCATCCGGTTGTTGGCTCGCCTCTCTAATATCTGATGATCGACAGTCTGATGAAGAATGCTTGGTTATGAAACAAGCCGACAGGTCGCCAGGGGGTTGACGCTGCTCGCTGCTGCAATCCCTGTCACTTCATGAAGTGGATTATTTCATCACGGTTCAAACCTCAATTGCCTTTGCCACCATACTGCTTTCTCTCTTCCTTTCCTTTCTTCCTCTCTCTACAACTCTCTCTCTCTCTCTCATCTCTCTCTTTCTCTCATCTCTCTCTCTTTCTCTCATCTCTCTCTCCATCTCTCTTCATCTCTCTCTCCCCCTCTCTCTATCTCTCCCTCTTTCTCTCTCAATCTCTCTCTCTCCATCTCTCCATCTCTCTCTCATCTCTCTCTCTCAATCTCTCCATCTCTCTCTCTCTTCCCCCTCTCTCTCTCATCTCTCTCTTTCTCTCATCTCTCTCTCCATCTCTCTTCATCTCTCTTTCCCCCTTTCTCCATCTCTCTCTCTCCCTCTTTCTCTCTCCATCTCTCTCTCTCCATCTCTCCATCTCTCGCTCATCTCTCTCTCCATCTCTCCATCTCTCTCTCTCCCTCTTTCTCTCTCTCTCTCTCTCTCTCTCTCTCCATCTCTATCAATTCAATTCAATTCAAGGGGCTTTGTTGGCATGGGAAACATGTATTAACATTGCCCAACCAAGTGAGGTAGATAATATACAAAAGTGAAATAAACAATAAAAATTAACATTAAACATCACACATGCAGAAGTTTCAAAACAATAAAGACAATAAAGACAGAGCAGTCAAATTCTGCTCTGCATGCATTATTTGGTGTTTTATGCAGAATTCTGCATGCAGAGTCTCAATTTGGTGTTTGTCCCATTTTGTGAAGTCTTGGTTGGTGAGCGGACCCCAGACCTCACAACCATAACGGGCAATGGGCTCTATTACTGATTCAAGTATTTTTTGCGAGATCCTAATTGGTAAGTTGAATTTTATGTTCCTTTTGATGGCAAAGAATACCCTAAGTGCCTTGTCTCTCAGATCGTTCACAGCTTTGTGGAAGTTACCTGTGGCGCGGATGTTTAGGCCAAGGTATGTATAGTTTTTTGAGTACTCTAGGGCAATGGTGTCTAGATGGAATTTGTATTTGTGGTCCTGGCGACTGGACCTTTTTTGGAACACCATTATTCTGGTCTTACTGAGATTTACTGTCAGGACCCAGGTCTGGCAGAATCTGTGCAGAAGATCTAGGTGCTGCTGTAGGCCCTCCTTGGTTGGTGACAGAAGCACCAGATCATCAGCAAACAGTAGACATTTGACTTCAGATTCTAGTAGGGTGAGGCCAGGTGCTGCAGACTTTTCTAGTGCCCGCGCCAATTTGTTGATATATATGTTGAAGAGGGTGGGGCTTAAGCTGCATCCCTGTCTCACCCCACGGCCCTGTGGGAAGAAATGTGTGTGTTTTTTGCCAATTTTAACTGCACACTTGTTGTTTGTGTACATGGATTTTATAATGTCGTATGTTTTACCCCCAACACCACTTTCCATCAATTTTTATAGCAGACCCTCATGCCAAATTGAGTCGAAGGCTTTTTTGAAATCAACAAAGCATGAGAAGACTTTGCCTTTGTTTTGGTTTGTTTGGTTGTCAATTAGGGTGTGCAAGGTGAATACACGTTCTGTTGTACGGTAATTTGGTAAAAAGCCAATTTGATATTTGCTCAGTACATTGTTTTCATTGAGGAAATGTACAAGTCTGCTGTTAATTATAATGCAGAGGATTTTCCCAAGATTACTGTTGACGCATATCCCACAGTAGTTACTGGGGTCAAATGTGTCTTCACTTTATTGGATTGGGGTGATCAGTCCTTGGTTCCAAATATTGGGGAAGATGCCAGAGCTAAGGATGATGTTAAAGAGTTTTAGTACAGCCAATTGGAATTTGTTGTCTGAATATTTGATCATTTCATTAAGGATACCATCAACACCACAGTCCTTTTTGGCCTTTTTGTCCTGTAACTCATTCAAGGTAATTGGAGAATCCAGTGGGTTCTGGTAGTCTTTAATAGTTGATTCTAAGATTTATATTTGATCCTGTATATGTTTTTGCTCTTTATTCTTTGTTATAGAGCCAAAAAGATTGGAGAAGTGGTTTACCCATACATCTCCATTTTGGATAGATAATTATTTGTGTTGTTGTTTGTTTAGTGTTTTCCAATTTTCCCAGAAGTGGTTAGAGTCTATGGATTCTTCAATTACATTGAGCCGATTTCTGAAGTGCTGTTCCTTCTTTTTCCATAGTGTATTTCTGTATTGTTTTAGTGATTCACCATAGTGAAGGCGTAGACTCAGGTATTCTGCGTCTCTATGTTTTTGGTTGGACAGGTTTCTAAATTTTTTCTTAGATTTTTGCATTCTCCATCAAACCATTTGTCATTGTTGTTAATTTTCTCCGGTTTACTATTTGAGATTTTTAGATTTGATTTTCTACTGCCAAGTTTACACCTTCACTATTACAGTGGAACATTTTACCCAGGGAATTGTCTAAAAGGGATTGAATTTGTTGTTGCCTAATTGTTTTTTGGTAGGTTTCCAAACTGCATTCCTTCCATCTATAGCATTTCTTAATGTTACTCATCTATCACTCTCTCCATCTCTCTTTCTCTCTCTCTCCATCTCCCACTCTCTCTTGTCTCCCCTTGCTCCCAGTGCCAGGACCTCAAACAGCATGGTTAAATACCCGGGCAAATGTGTCGCTCTTCAAAGAGACTCAGGTAGTAGCTGGGCTGGCGAGGGGCCAGGTCCTGATGAAGAGTTATTGTGCTGTGATGTCTGCACTTCATGTGGAACTCACTGGAGCCATATTAAAGGGGCCCAACAGGACCCAAAGCTTCCCACAAGGCCACTCAAATATGGACCCTAAGTCCCTCCCCGGCCCCTCCCTAAAACCCCCAATACCACACTGAGACCACTTTTTAAATTTCACTTCATAAATCAAGACAGCAGAAAATAGAAGTTCATTTGCCGTAGAAGTGCTTGTATTAGCTTTAACACGCTGTAAAGTTCCTACCCTTCTCCCTCGGTGAAGCTCAGCCAAAACATCTAACATCAAGTATACGTTTAAATGGTCAGAATTAGCTCTTATTACTTAAGATTTAGAAAATGAGAGGTTGTTTGTTACTCCAAGTCCTAACTGATAAAATATGAAAAGCACAGCTTTGTAGAGAAGACCAAAGCTGGAAGCAATTTGTGTGGCTACCAAATTAATGTTATTCACCACCAAGGGTAATTTAATTACCATTCTTTAAATGTTTGAATGCCTTTGACCTCTGGAGCACTTGGGGTCCATGCAGGTGTATTTACTTATGATCATTTAGAATCAGTAACATGAAACAAGGACCCCAATCAAACAGCCCTCTCATCGGAATATCTTGTTTCCCTGAACCAGTTTTGTGTTTGGATGGGAAATTCAATTAATATTTCCACCCTGTCATTAGTGTGTTTATTCTAAACCGTGAAATCTGTTAGAGTTCCTTATTATCCCCCAGAGAAAACATCTCAAAGATGAGTTTGACAAGAGGGTAAAAAGTGACAACTCTAATATGTGGGGGAAAGTATAAAAATAGATGTGAGTGATAAAAAAAAACATGACAGCGTTTCCCAGGATGCACCTCTCCCAGCGAGGCCTGTGAATGAAAACAGGTGTGTGTCTGATTGTGCTGTGGGTCTGGGATCTGGGAGATCCAGGCCTATGTGGCATGTCTACTGCCTGGGTGATTTGGGTCAATGGAGCACATCTGGTACTAGTCACAACAGAGTGCACACGTCCACCACTGCCCTCCTCCTCCACCCACCCCTCACCCACCCGCCAGGCCTAGCCAAGCAAGGAGAGGCAAGGCCAGGCAAACATCTGGCTTCTCTCTCTCTTTCGTTCTCCCTCCTGCCCACCCCCTCTCTACTCCTTCTCTCTCTCTTTCTCTCTTTCTCTCTCTCTCTCTCTCTCTCTCTCTCTCTCTCTCTCTCTCTCTCTCTCTCTCTCTCTCTCTCTCTCTCTCTCTCTCTCTCTCTCTCGCTCTCTCGCTCTCACTCTATTTATTTTTCTTGTGAGTGGGGTAGGATGGGGTGCTTGAGCTCTTCCAGGTGCATCTGGACGGGGACGGGGACGGGTGTAAATTTAATGTAGGGCGTGTTTGATTGACAGGTCTGCTTCAGAGTGTGCCCCGTTCCGGATGAGCAACTCTCCATGTCATGCCAACACTGTGGGGCCGCCAACACATCACAGACATCTCTCTCGTTCTCTCTTCTCTCCCTAATTTATCCCCTCCTCCCTTCCCTTCTTTCCCCTTTCCCGTCTCCTCTTCCCTTTCCCGTCTCCTCTCCCCTTTCCCGTCTCCTCTCCCCTTTCCCGTCTCCTCTCCCCTTTCCCGTCTCCTCTTCCCTTTCCCGTCTCCTCTCCCCTTTCCCGTCTCCTCTCCCCTTTCCCGTCTCCTCTTCCCTTTCCCGTCCTCTCTCCCCTTTCCTGTCCTCTCTCCCCTTTCCCGTCTCCTCTTCCCTTTCCCGTCTCCTTTTTCCTTTCCCGTCTCCTCTCCCCTTTCCCGTCTCCTCTTTCCTTTCCCATCTCCTCTCCCCTTTCCCGTCTCCTCTTCCCTTTCCCGTCTCCTCTTCCCTTTCCCGTCTCCTCTCCCCTTTCCCGTCTCCTCTCCCCTTTCCCGTCTCCTCTCCCCTTTCCCGTCTCCACTTTCCTTTCCCGTCTCCTCTCCCCTTTCCCGTCTCCTCTCCCCTTTCCCGTCTCCTCTTCCCTTTCCCGTCTCCTCTCCCCTTTCCCGTCTCCTCTCCCCTTTCCCGTCTCCTCTCCCCTTTCCCGTCTCCTCTCCCCTTTCCCGTCTCCTCTTTCCTTTCCCGTCTCCTCTCCCCTTTCCCGTCTCCTCTCCCCTTTCCCGTCTCCTCTTCCCTTTCCCGTCTCCTCTTCCCTTTCCCGTCTCCTCTCCCCTTTCCCGTCTCCTCTTCCCTTTCCCGTCTCCTCTCCCCTTTCCCGTCTCCTCTTCCCTTTCCCGTCTCCTCTCCCCTTTCCCGTCTCCTCTTCCCTTTCCCGTCTCCTCTCCCCTTTCCCGTCTCCTCTCCCCTTTCCCGTCTCCTCTGCCCTTTCCCGTCTCCTCTCCCCTTTCCCGTCTCCTCTCCCCTTTCCCGTCTCCTCTCCCCTTTCCCGTCTCCTCTTCCCTTTCCGTCTCCTCTTCCCTTTCCCGTCTCCTCTCCCCTTTCCCGTCTCCTCTCCCCTTTCCCGTCTCCTCTTCCCTTTCCCGTCTCCTCTCCCCTTTCCCGTCTCCTCTTCCCTTTCCCCACTCTGCCCTCTTCACATTCTCTGAAAGAAAGTAACCCCTCAGACAGTCATGTTCGCATTACAGGGTAGCCCGGATGAGTACAGTACTGACCCAGGATCAGCTCAGGGGTATGCCACTCCCAGGATGATTTTTACATTGCAGGTGGCATTTATCCCTGCAGTCACTCAAACCCTGAGGCCCTTTCTGAATGAAACTCATACTCATCACTATCTGAACAAAACTCTTAGAAAAAAAGGTGCTATCTACAACCTAAAAGGGTTCATCCCCATAGGAGAACCCTTTGAATAACCATTTTTGGTTCAAGGTTGAACCCTTTTGGTTCCACGTAGAACCTATTCCACAGAGGATCCCTATGGGGACAGCCAAATAATCCCTTTGGAACCCTTTTTTATCACCGAGTGTAGATAGGTACTGTGTTACTCATCCTGATTCATTCAGTATATAATACTACCATCAACATTAGCCTTGTTGTACTATGGCTATTTCATGGGTCTGTGGTAGTACTTTGTATTGACCCAGTGACTGTCTATTGCTCCTCAGCTCAGCTCTGCTCCTCTACACAGGCCAGGCAGGGAGTTTGGGTCTGTGGTAGTACTGTGTGTTGCTCCTCAGCTCAGGTCTGCTCCTCTACACAGGCCAGGCAGGGAGTTGGGTCTGTGGTAGTACTGTGTGTTGCTCCTCAGCTCAGGTCTGCTCCTCTACACAGGCCAGGCAGGGAGTTGGGTCTGTGGTAGTACTGTGTGTTGCTCCTCAGCTCAGGTCTGCTCCTCTACACAGGCCAGGCAGGCAGTTTTGGCAGAAGCTCAAAGCACTAGTGGGCTTGTTATGCTACAGTAATGACAGAGCACAGGCGTATGAGGCAAAGTCTCAGTATCAAACACACTTTCTCTCCCTCTCTTTCTCTTTCTCTTTCCACAATGTACCCAAGGCACCAGCAATGAATATGATTGGTCCTTCACACAAGGGGGTGTGGAGCCAAAGACTGGACAGCTATGATGAGGTTGGGTGAAATTGATTTGAGCTGTATCAGCATGTGTGTGTAAGCATGCATGTGTGTGCGAATGTGTATGTGTGTGTGTGTGTGTGTGTGTGTGCTTGTGCATGCGAGTGCGTGTTTGTGTCGCAGGGATTTAATGCCGGAGATGAGTTTTGTGGATATTTTTAGTAAGGCTGAGCAGTGAGGGGATTATTGGATGTGAAAGAATGTATAACTGAGCATTTCCTGCTGCTGTAGATTTACAAGCAGACATAAGAAAGCCCAGAAAGGTCCTATAGCCTGCGATGACAATACTAACAAAGGCTAATGTGATACAGTGCTGAATGTATTGTGTCGTGGCAGGGTGTGTCTCTGTGAGAGTTTGTATTGAAGTGCACAAACAGTATGGAAGACATTTTCTGGACCACAAATTCAGAGATGTTATTGAAAATTAATAAGACATTGTAAATGGTTTAAATATCTATACATGCTTATGAATGGCTTATAATTCAGCATAAATATTACACATGCTTGTTAATTGTAACACTTATAAATGACATAGAGAGAGAGGGGAGGGGGAGAGAGATAATGAGAGAGAGAGGAGGGGGAGAGAGAGAGAGAGAGGTGGAACAAGTTGGGAGAGGGAGAGAGAGAGGGGTAATGTGGGAGAGAGGGGGAAGGTGGGAGAGGGAAAGAGAGAGGAGGAAGGAAGGAAGGTTGAGAGAGAGAGGAGGAGAGAGAAAAAAGAGAGGGAAAGACAGATATCATCACATTTATTAATAGTTGATATAACAGTGTGTAATAGTGAGTGTCCTCGAGTGGTCGTCTGACCTCTGTGTGACCTCCGTGTGACCCTCTATGTGACATGGGTCAGGATGAGACCAGCCACACCAACCCACAGCCATTACTACAGTCATTATGTTGTGGCTCGGTTGGTAGAGCATGGTGCTTATGATTCCTGCTGGAGCCAGCATGTATGCACACACTACTGCAGAGTCATATAATCAGTATAGCTCTGGCCAAAACATGTCTGATGTGTTTCTCAATACAACATTTTCTATTTGCATGTCTGTATGACTGATCTTCATTTGGGTGACTGATCAGCCCTTTGTCTGTGTGTGTGTTTGCGTAGTGCATACATACCACCGCAAATACAGACATATAGCACAGACTTCATCAGTCCATGACCTCAGAGACACATCCAAATGGACTCCAGTCATAGTTGATGTTGTTGTTTTTGTTTGTTGTTGTTGTTTTGTTCCTCTCTGGAAAGGCCATTAGTGCTCCTGCCTTCTTGGAGTTGTCTTAGTGGACTACTTCATACACCACTGTTGGCTTTTCTTGGCAGCCAGACAGACTGCATGAACAAGAAAATCGCTCGCCCTCCATGGATGCTACGCAAATTGCCCGATATGTTTTTGCGACAATTAAACATCTCTTCAGAGATTACATTTGTATTTGTCTCTCTCTTTTTTTTCTTCATGGCTCTCTTCTACTTGTTTTGTCTTCCTCTCGTCCTCCCTCGCTCAGTGATTTGAGATGCCTAAGTCCAAATTAAAGCACTCACTTCATCAAATGTGTTGCAGCCGAGGACCGTTTCATGACACAACGCTGCTTTCCCAATTACTGCTGCAACATATCACTGGTGGTGGCTGAGTTGGAGGACATGGGCCTTAAACGTTAAACATAAAAAAAACATCAGGGGAGCCCTGGTGAGCACAACTAATCACAGGAGAGACGAGGAGTGGGAGGAATACTACCCCCCCTCGCGGCTTGCATTAGAGCAGGGGGAGCTGGGAGTGGAGCTAGCCTTAGAGAGTGGTCTCGAAAATCCTACCTCTCTCCAGGTCTGCTGGTGCTGGACATGAGTCAGGCATAGAAACACACACTATAGGGCCAGTAATGGAGCTGGATCTAGAGGTGGAGTTGGGGCTTAAACTGGGGATAGAGGGGGGGCTAGAGGTGGGGCTAGTAGTGGGCTAGAGGGGGGATTAGAGATGGGGCTAAAGATTGGATTAGAGCTGGGGCTAGAGATGGGGCTAGAGGTGGGGCTAGTGGTGGGGCTAGAGGTGGGGCTAGAGGTGGGGCTAGAGATGGGCTAGAGGTGGGGCTAGAGATGGGCTAAAGGTGGGGCTGGAGATAGAGATGGGGCTAGAGATGGGACTAGAGGTGGGGCTAGAGCTGTGGCTAGATGTGGGGCTAGAACTAGGGCTAGATATGGGGCTAGAGATGGGCTAGAGCTGGGGCTAGAGCTGGGGCTAGAGGTGGGGCTACAGATGGGCTAGAAGTGGGGCTAAATACGGTACTAGAGGTGGGGCTAGAGGTGGGCCTAGAGATGGGGCTAGAGATGGGGGCTAGAGATGGGGCAAGAGGTGGGGCTAGATGTGGGGCTAGAGCTGTGGCTAGGGGTGGGGCAACAGATGGGCTAGAGGTGGGGCTAGACATGTGGCTAGAGGTGGGGCTACAGATGGGCTAGAGGTCGGGCTAGATATGGTGCTGGATATGGGGCTTAAGCTGGGGCTAGAGGTTGGGCTAGAGATGGGCTAGAGGGGGGACTAGAGGTGGGGCTAGTAGAGGGCTAGAGGTCAGGCTAGATATGGTGCTGGATATGGGGCTTAAGCTGGGGCTAGAGGTGGGGCTAGAGGTGGGGTTAGAGATGGGCTAGACTGGGGCAGGATATAGAGATGGGGCTAGAGATGGGACTAGAGGTGGGGCTATAGATGGGCTAGAGCTGGGGCTAGAGCTGTGGCTAGATGTGGGGCTAGAGCTGTGGCTAGATGTGGGGCTAGAACTAGGGCTAGATATGGGGCTAGAGATGGGCTAGAGCTGGGGCTAGAGGTGGGCCTAGAGATGGGGCTAGAGATGGGGGCTAGAGATGGGGCAAGAGGTGGGGCTAGATGTGGGGCTAGAGCTGTGGCTAGAGGTGGGGCAACAGATGGGCTAGAGGTGGGCTAGATATGTGGCTAGAGGTGGGGCTACAGATGGGCTAGAGGTCGGGCTAGATATGGTGCTGGATATGGGGCTTAAGCTGGGGCTAGAGGTCGGGCTAGATATGGTGCTGGATATGGGGCTTAAGCTGGGGCTAGAGGTTGGGCTAGAGATGGGCTAGAGGGGGGACTAGAGGTGGCGCTAGAGATGGGCTAGAGCTGGGGCTAGAGCTGTGGCTAGATGTGAGGCTTGAGGTGGGGCTAGAGGTGGGGCTAGATATGGGCTAGAGGTGGGGCTAGAAGTGGGGCTAGAGTTGGGGCTAGAGCTGGGGCTATAGATGGGCTAGATGTGGGGCTAGATGTGGGGCTAGTGGTGGGGCTAGAGGTGGGGCTAGATGTGGGGCTAGAGGTGGGGCTACAGATGGGCTAGAGGTGGGCTAGAGGTGGGGCTAGAGCTGGGGCTAGTGGTGGGGCTTAAGCTGGGGCTTAAGCTGGGGCTAGAGGTGGGGCTAGAGGTGGGGCTAGAGATGGGCTAGAGGTGGGGCAGGAGATAGAGATGGAGCTAGAGATGGGACTAGAGGTGGGGCTATAGATGGGCTAGAGCTGGGGCTAGAGCTGTGGCTAGATGTGGGGCTAGAGATGGGGCTAGAGATGGGGCTAGAGGTGGGGCAAGAGGTGGGGCTAGAATTGTGGCTAGAGGTGGGGCTAGAGGTGGGGCTAGAGGTGATACCCTCTTTTCTTCCCTCTCTCCCACCTGCTCCCCTTCTGTCTACCTCTCTCTGTGTAGTTTGTCCCTCTCTTCTCTGACCTCTCTACCACATCCAGCAGGGCTACTGGGACAAAACAGAGTAACCATGGTCACCTAATCCCCTCCATCACTCTGCTCATCTGTCACTGTATTACCAAGCAACATAATACAAATAGAAACACTGCCTGTTTGCTGAGGAAATGCAGATCACTGTAAATTGGAGTATTGCAAGCCCTAGAAACTAACAATAACTATATGTTTAAACTGACACTCATGTAAGTAAGTTCCCAATCGTCATTTTAGTCCAGACTTGACACCCCTGTGAGCTTGTAAAGATGGATGTGTTGTAGTGCTGTCTGACCGTGGGAAAAGAGAATGTCTTTATCTAAATGGTATTGTACTGCTAATACGCTCCCAGTTATAGTGTTTAATCAGGTTTAATCAAAGCCTTGCTGTGTCTGTCCTCATACAGCAACGTGTGAATGACCCCTGACCGCAGTGAAAAAGGGCTTCAGAGAGGCAGTGTTAAGGGTTCCAGCGCCCTAGCAGCTAAGCCAGCCCCCTCTCTGAAAGCACGCTCACTATATTCCAGCTCTTTTGCTGGGAGGGGATGATCCGTGGATTCATCTAGGCAACACTATTTCCGGTGGACATAGTGGTTTGTGTCGACGAGACCTCAGCATGAACTTTTGAACCTTTCCCACAATAACAGTATCACTACTTTGCTGTAATGCTGTTCAATGTTACCTTTAAGCCTTCAGTAAGCGGGATTTAAAAAATAATGCCCTTGCGCAGGCTGTTTACACACAATCCTCCACACTCCTCCACACCAACTAGCGCTAACCCCTAGCCCTCCCCCGTCTACAATCACACGTTATTAGGCCTAGTTTGAGCCCACGCCAGCATAAGCATTCACTTGGTTTATCGTTGGTTAACTTTCATAGCGCTGAAGTATATGTCCAGAATTGCCAGTGTACATATTCATGGTTTGACCTGCGGATTGGAAATTGGAAGAGACGGAAGCCGAGCGGAAAAAGTCCCAGTAATTGGGTATACCCTAGCATTCCAGGGTCAATGTGCTGTGCCATGTCTCTCAGGTCACAGGGGTGAGAACAGTAGGAGTAGAGGAGAAGGTGGAGAATGGGAGCGGATTGGAGAGAGAGTGCAAGAGTAGATGTGGATGTTTAAGAGGAGGAAGGGACAGGGGACGAGAGAGATATGGGTGCGTCATGCCTAGGGGTTAGAGAGGGGAGAGATGAATATTTCCCATGTCAGGGAAAAGAGAGAGGATGGAGGAAATGGTCAAGAGAGTGGAGGAGAATGGAAGAGGGGAGAGATAATGAGAGACAGCAAAGGGGGACAGGGACAGACTGAAGACAGAGGGAAGAAAAGCTGGGGGTAGAGGTTGTGGGGTCCTACAGTATATCAGGCTCTGGGTTAGGGGTAGATGAAAGAGCCACTATCTCAAAGTGTGACGTCTGATGAGGTCAGGCACAATCACTTCTTACCCCCAGCCTCCATGCCCTCTGTTGCTACAGTATTAGTCCTCAGGCCCTCTCTAATCAAATAGTTAGTGTGTGATATCTGGTACTCTAATTACTTTCAGTGAAAGATTAGCGTGCTTGATTCAGTAAGACCACTGCTGTTATTTGACATTGTTGTCAAGTTCCAAACAGGGAATAGTGTTTGGGCCTGTAGAAACCTCTGAGTTAAAGCAAAGCTACCCTTCAGGAGAAAATACGTAGAGTTTTTTCTAACGGGATTCCTGTATGTTTTGATTTTATCTGTACATATTTCATCCTTTTATCCTTTATTTCTCTCATTTCTCCTTTTTGTTCCACTTTAAATAGGATTCCGATGGATTATAGTGGGTCACAAGCTACTATACACTGGCTATATTTTCCATGAAGCTTAATACAGACCTATATTTGACCTGCCAATGGTATTTTCCATTGGATTCCTTAGTCTCATAGTCAGTCAGTAATATGTGTCAATAACATGGGTATAACAGCAGAGCGTGAGCCAAACCACTTCAATAATCCACTGTAATTGCTTGAATTTCTTATTATGATTTAACCTCACTGTCTGGTTGCTTCCGTGCCTTTGATAATCTAATACACATTCCTTTCATCTTTTCCAGTGTGTGTTGTGTAAATAAATTGAATATTGACAAGGAATTCTGCAAAACCACAGTGAACAGCATGTCACAGCTAAAATGATAATTTCAATGGCAGAAAGAAAGGGAAAGAGAGAGAGAGAGAGAGAGAGAGAGAGAGAGAGAGAGAGAGAGAGAGAGAGAGAGAGAGAGAGAGAGAGAGAGAGAGAGAGAGAGAGAGAGAGAGAGAGAGAGAGAGAGAGAGAGAGAGAGAGAGAGAGAGAGAGAGAGAGAGAGAGAGAGAGAGAGAGAGAGAGAGAGAGAGAGAGAGAGATGTAGGCCTGTGTTCCATGTCATGTTGTATAAATTATTAAAGATCCACAGAGAGAGTGAGAATCCTGGAGCAGTCTGCCTGCATGGCTGAACATCAAGTATACTGGTGGTAACTAGGATTGCAAGGGGAGGGTATTTTACTGGAAACTTTTGTTTACCAGTAAACTGCCAGAATGTTGGTAACTTTCAAGAATTGTATGAAATTTATCACAAGACATCTAGTGGCCCTTTTGGGTACTTCATATTATCACAGGTGTCTGTAATTATCTCTGGCTCTCTGTGTGGCCTGATCACATGTAAAATATCAGATTTAAAAAATAAAAACATTTAATAATGAAATAGAACGATAATGCTGTAAAACATTAAATATATTAAATATAAATCATCAACTTAGTGAATACTGTTGGTTTTTAATATGTCTAGGTCACTGCATTTCAGTGCTAGAGGTGTCACTACAGACCCTGGTTCGATTCCAGGCTGTTTCACAACCGGACGTGATTGGGAATCGCATAGGGCAGCGCACAATTGGCCCAGCGTCGTCCGATTTAGGGTTTGGCTGGGATAGGCCGTCATTTTGAATAAGAATTTGTTCTTAACTGACTTACCTAGATAAATAAAGGTTAAATTAAAAAAACTCATGTGGGTTTCAGCATGAAATATCCTTTATTTATTTCTTCACACACTTTAATTTTGTTATATTATGTCAATATGTATTTGTTGTCAATGTTTTGACAACAAACTGGTGGAAGAGTTGCAGAGTTTAATTGAGAATAATCCAATTGTTGATTAGATGCTTTTCTTAGATGATATCGATTAGAAACTCATGGACAACAGAAGATGGCCCTATTGGGTAAAATACCAAGTCCATATCATGGCAAGAACAGATCAAATAATCAAAGAGAAATGACAGTCCATCATTACTTTAAGACATGAAGGTCAGTCAATACGAAACATTTCCATAACTTTTAAAGTATCTTCAAGTGCAGTTGCAAAAACCATCAGGTGCTATGATGAAACTGGCACTCATGAGGACTACCACAGGAAAGGAAGACCCAGAGTTACCTCTGCTGCAGAGGATAAATTAATTAGAGTTAACTGTCTCTCAAGAGGACCGCCACAGGAAAGGAAGACCCAGAGATACCTCTACTGCAGAGGATAAATTCATTAGAGTTAACTGTCTCTCATGAGGACCGCCACAGGAAAGGAAGACCCAGAGATACCTCTACTGCAGAGGATAAATTCATTATAGTTAACTGTCTCTCATGAGGGCCGCCACAGGAAAGGAAGACCCAGAGATACCTCTGCTGCAGAGGATGAGTTCATTAGAGTTACCAGCCTCAGAAATTACAGCCCAAATAAATGCTTCACAGAGTTCAAGTAACAGACACATCTCAACATCAACTGTTCAGAGGAAACTGCATGAATCAGGCCTTCATGGTCGAATTGCTGCAAAGAAACCACTACTAAAGGACACCAATAAGAAGAAAAGACTTGGTTGAGCCAAGAAACACAAGCAATTTACGTTAGACCGGTGGAAATCTGTCCTTTGGTCTGATGAGTACAAATTGTGGATGTTTGGTTCCTACCGCCGTGTCTTTGTGAGATGTAGAGTAGGTGAACAGAATGTCTCTGCGTGTGTGGTTCCCACCGTGAAGCATGGAGGAGGAGGTGTGATGGTGTGGGGGGGCTTTGCTGGTGACACAGTCAGTGATTTATTTAGAATTCAAGGCACACTGAACCAGCATGGCTACCACAGCATTCTGCAGCGATATGCCATCCCATCTGGTTTGCACTTAGTAGGACTATCATTTGTTTTTCAACAGGAAAATGACTCAACACACTTCCAGGCTGTGTAAGGGCTGTTTGACCAAGAAGGAGTGTGATGGAGTGCTGCATCAGATAACCTGGCCTCCACAATCAACCAACCTCATCCCAATTGAGATTGTTTGGGATGAGTTAGACTGCAGAGTGAAGGAAAAGCAGCCAACAAGTGCTCAGGATATGTGGGAACTCATTCAATACTGTTGGAAAAGCATTCCAGGTGAAGTTGGTTGAGAGAATGCCAAGAGTGTGAAAAAATAGAACATATATTTTGATTTGTTTAACACTTTTTTGGTTACTACATGATTCCATCTGTGTTATTTCATATTGTTGATGTCCTCACTATTATTCTACATTGTAGAAAATAGTACAAATAAAAAATAAACTTGAATGAGTAGGTTTGTCCAAATGTTTGACTGGTACTGTATATATTCATGCATAAAGTAACAAAGTTACCATAGATTGCCATAGATTTTCTGTAAATGATCAAAATGACTGAAGATTCTGGTAATTTTGGTAAATGACCGTGAACTTTGCAACCCTACAGAAGGGTCTCAAAGGTTATCCACTTGAACCCAACATAATAACATGGTTGTTTGACTCGACCTTTCCATGTCACATTCAGTCCCATCCATTCGATGTGTAAAACCTGTACAGAGTGAGCCACCAGGCTAGGTTATACAGTGAAACACTGAGACAATACATTTACACCTTGTGGTCTCCTTCACCCCTGCAGATCCATAGGTGACACAAACACAGTGCATTGGGCGTAATGACCGCATTGTGACCATAGTCCATAGTCCTTACCCTGACCCTGGTCCTTTGGCACAGAGGCATGGGAGAGGGAGATGAGGAAGGGGCTTGTTTGCCCAGACACAATAAGCACCTTCCGCTTTCAGATCAATTAAAATTCTCACTTGACTATACATATTAGATTTGTGTGTGTGTGTGTGTGTGTGTGTGTGTGTGTGTGTGTGTGTGTGTGTGTGTGTGTGTGTGTGTGTGCGCACCCGCATGCATATGTGTGTGGTGGATCCAAAGCCAATAGTTGTGACCGTGGAGATGATTTTATAGATATGAGGCTTGTGTTACAGTGCTCCTGTTCCTATTATCCTGCTCTGTCTGTCAGGGTCTCACTGCACTTGAGACAGCTGGCCCAGGAACCTGATCCACAGCCCTGGCTCCCCCAGGCAGCCAGCCCCCACCACCTCCACCACCACCCAGAGATCCCAATTTCCTGACAATACACACTACAAACACCCCACCTCTCTCCATACCATCACTCCTTTTCACTGCCAGAAAGACATGCAAAAAAAACTTAACTGATAGATCTGACTGGACACCGAAGGGAATAATGGGTAAGGTACAACTAAAGAAAAACTCAAGTGATGGATAGAAGAGAGAAAAGAGGAGAGTGGGGAGCATGCATCTGGAGGTGGAGATGTACCAAAGAGCATTTTGAAGTTTACTGTCATCAGTCCTGCCCTGGAGGCAGAACTGAGCGGTTTCTGCTAGATGGGCCAGCTGATATTGCCAATTATTTTAATGATTATTTCATTGGAAAAGTGGGCAAACTTAGGCAGGAAATGCCAACAACAAACGGTGAGCAAATATATTCATGCATAAAAAAACTAATAATGCAAGTTTGACTTTTGTAAAGTTAGTGTGGGAGAGGTGGAAAAATTATTGTTATCGACCAATAATGACAAACCTCCTGGTACTGACAACATAGATGGAAAGCTACTGAGGATGGTAGCTGACTATATAGCCACTCCGGTCTGTCACATTTTTAATCTGAGCCTAGAAGAAAGTCTTTGTCCTCAGGCCTGGAGGGAAGCCAAAGTAATTCCACTACCCAAGAGTGGTAAAGAGGCCTTTACTGGTTCTAACAGCAGACCTATAAGCTTGCAGCCAGCTCTTAAGAAACTGTTGGAAAAAATGATGTTTGACCAAATGCAATGCTATTTCTCTGTAAACAAATTAACAACAGACTTCCAGCATGCTTATAGAGAAGGGCACTCAACATATACTGCACTGACACAAATTACTGATGATTGGTTGAAAGAAATTGATAATAAGAAGATTGTGGGAGCTGTACTGTTAGATTTCAGTGCAGCCTTTGATATTATTGACCGTAACCTGTTGTTGAAAAAAGGGTGTTATGGCTTTTCAACCTTTTCAATCCCATATTGTGGATTCAGAGCTATCTATCTAGTAGAATTCAAAGGGTTTTCTTTAATGGAAGCTTCTCTAATGTAAAACATTTAAAGTGTGATGTATCGCACGGCAGCTCTCTAGGCCCTCTTTTTTTTACTCTTTTCTATTTTACCAATGACCTGCCACTGGCATTAAACAAAGCATGTGTGTCCATGTATGCTGATGATTCAACCATATGTGCATCAGCAACCACAGCTAATGAAGTCACTGAAACCCTTAACCTGTCATGGCTGCATCCCTTTGTTCTCAATTTCCACCTGAAGACATACCCAAATCTAACTGCCTGTAGCTCAGCCCCAGAGGCAAGGATATGCATATTCTTGGTATCATTTGAATGGAAACATTCTGAAGTTTGTTTGTGGAAATGTTAATTGAATGTAGGAGAATATAACACAGTAGATATGGTGGAAGAAAAGAGAAAGAAGGAGCATACGTTTTCTGTTTTTTTATTGTTGTAGTATCATCTTTCACATCTACTAGAATAGCCACACAGTCAGATAGGATGCTTGAGATAATGTTGATGGATAACACAAGAGGGCATCTGTAGGTGTGCACAGTTTACATGACATTTAGCATGAAGTCACCCAGGTGTCCCACACAAGTTGCCCAAATGTACCCAAGTGGCCGAATTGGTGAAATTACCTATAACTATATACAGCAGTGCAAATAACTATATACAACACATCAAAAAGCAATTCTAACACACACACACACAAAAAAAAAATTAAAAGAATATTAGAAAATAAATATTAAACAGAAAAAACAGTAGACCCATTGGAAGTCCTCGTCACAGTATTTTGCTGCCTGTGCCATGTACCATAGCAGTCTCTCTCTGATGTAAAGCAGAGGCAAACTGAACAAGTGGTGCATTTCATGCGACACAGAACACAACGACGCCTCCATGCTGTGCCCTTTTGACCCTGAGGCACTGGCATGCCTGCAGTAATGAACTGTGGCATATGAACACCACTGGGGGCACAGGTAGAGCGGGCAGCTTGGCACCGGGGGCTCCCAGTCGGAGTCGCTATCACTGTGAAAGAAAACATTAAAAAAATATTTGTATTGTATGAGCCTTTTATCATCACATAAAATAAACAGATATGTATTGTATAGAGCAGAGGGAACAGTCCCTAAGGTGAAGTGCTGTTCCATTCAACTCCGGCCATTGTTGTATATGTAAATATATATATATATATATATTTATACACACACACACACCCAAACAAACCTACACACACACACACAAACAAACCACATATTTTATTGCAAAAATATATATATTTTTTTATATTTCATAAAACGGCATTAGCACTTACCCGTCCAGAAGTACGTCCTGTCCTTGCAGAAACAGCTCCTCAGTTCATTTGAATCATAACACTCCAAGATTCCTCAAACAAAAAATCTGTCTCACTTTCACTTTTTTACTTTCACTTTAGACATTGACTTCGCTTTACATTAAGTATTCGCCATGATATCTTCAATGAAATCATTGAAACTACAACTTTCCGAAATACAGCTGCGCGGAAAAAGCCTTACAGCAACTCCTCTGATCGTCAAGGCGAGAATGGAGTTCCCTGCGCGTGCGATTACAAACAAGGAATGGTGGTCCAACCCCAAACCATTACATACTGGCGTTTACCTCAGCTCATTGGCTATCTACCCAGCTAGATTTAAAGAAGATCAGTGGTCATTGGGCAGAAATATAGTCAATCATTGAAGCTACGCTAAAATTATTGGTGCATAAGGTAGTCATTGATCCTTGTCTTCAAATCAGCTCACTTCGGTCAATACTCCCAGCAAAAAAAACAATGTTGCAAACATCCATGACTAGATAAACGATTGTTTACGGGGGGTAATCACGTTGAATGCTCCGTAAAAATTGATAGAAATGGAATTCACGGCACAAATGGTTTACAAAATGTTTCGATTTAGGCTATAAAAATGGATTTTATCAAAGAAAACGGCACTTCATTTGATTACTGGGACCCTCAGGAAGAGAAATAAGAGCAAGATATCAGAATGTAAGTCATAATTTTACCTTCAGATGTGAATGTGTAAAAACTGTCATGGCGGAAACTGTTTCTGTTGTTGATTGCTCTTCTCAAACAAAAGCATGGTATTTGTTCTCTGTAATAGCTATTTTAAATGGGAAAACGTAGTTTGATTACCAAGATTCTAATCTTTTGAAGGGTGTAAGACACTTGCATTTTCAAGAATGTTTAATGTTACGAAGTTGTATTTTTAGTTGTCACTCTGACATTTCCCCTGATGTTGGTCCCTGTACGGGGATCGCAGCCATAACAGGTTTTAACAAAGAGTTGCAGACTGTTTTGGAATGGGTGGCCGGTAATTAACTGACCTTGAGCATCTCTAAAACGAAAAGCATTGTATTTGGTACAAATCATTCCTTAAGTTCTAGACCTCAGCTGAATCTGGTTATGAATGGTGTGACTGTTGAACAAGTTGAGGAGACTAAATTACTTTCTGGCACTTTAGATTGCAAACTACTGTCATGGTCAAAACATATAGATTCAATGGTTGTAAAGATGGGGAGAAGTCAGACCGTAATAAAGAGATGCTCTGCTTTTTTGACACCACACTCCAAAAAGCAAGTCCTGCAGGCTCTAGTTTTGTATAATCTTGATTATTGTCCAGTCATGTGGTCCATCGCTGCAAGGAAAGACCTAGTTAAGCTGCAGCTGGCACAGAACAGAGTGGCACGTTTTGCTCTTAATTGTAATCAGAGGGCTGATGTAAATACTATGCAGTCAGTCTCTCTTGGTTAAGAGTTGAGGAGAGACTGTCTGCATCACTTATTCTTTTAACAAGAAACATTAATGTGTTGAAAATACCAAATTGTTTGCATAGTCAACTTACACACAACTCTGAAACACACTTATCCCACCAGACATGCCACCAGGGGTCTTTTCACAGTCCCCAAATCCAGAACAAATTCAAGAAAGCGTTCAGTATTATACAGAGCCCTAATTGCATGAACTTCCTTCCATCACATATTTCTCAAATAAACAGCTAAACTGATTTCAAAAAACAGATAAGGCAAAGCCTCACGGCACAACGCCTATTTGACCTAGATAGTTTGAGTGTGTATTGATATGTAGGCTACATTTGCCTTTAAAAAATGTTATGTAGTTAGTTCTGTCCTTAAGCTGTTCTTGTCTATTGATGTTCTGTATTATGTCATTCTGTATCATGTTTTGTGTGGACCCCAGGAAGAGAGGTTGCTGCTTTTGCAACAGCTTATGGGGATTCTAATAAAATACCAAATACCAAAAAGTCTAAATAGGCTATATCATAAAAATTCAGAAAAACAAACATTTGCAATGTTGTTGATCATTTAAGGTTAATGTTAGGCATTCGGGCTAGCAGTGTGGTTTAGGTTAGGTTTAAGGTTAGGGGTTTGTTTTCAAATCAGATTGTATTACTTTGTGCGTACGGCCCAGTACATCCCTGGGGCCAAGCTTCCTGCCATCCAGGACTTCTATACCAGGAGGTGTCAGAGGAAGGCCCTAAAAATGTTCAAAGACCAGCCACCCTAGTCATAGACTGCTCTCTCTGCTACCAGCAAATGAAAGATAAACATCTTGTTAATCTACCCATTGTGTCTGATTTCAAAAATGCTTTACAGCTAAAGCACAACATATGATTATGTTAGGTCATAGCCAAGTTGAAAAACCACACAGCCATTTTTCCAGCCAAAGATAGGCGTCACAAAAAGCAGAAATATAGATAAAATTAATCACTAACCTTTGATGATCTTCATCAGATGACACTCATAGGACATCATGTTACACAATACATGTATGTTTTGTTCGATAATGTGCATATTTATATCCTAAAATCTCAGTTTACATTGGCGCCTTACGTGCAGTAATGTTTTGATTCCAAAACATCTGGTGATTGTGCAGAAATACTCATTGATAAAAGATACATTGATAAAAGATACAAGTATTATTCACAGAATTAAGATAGACTTCTCCTTAATGCAACCGCTGTGTCAGATTTCAAAAAAACTTTATGGAAAAAGCATCATCTGAGAACGGCGCTCAGAACCCAAAACAGCCAGAGGAATAGCCGCTATTTCGGAATCAACAAAGTTCGAAACAACACCATAAATATTCACTTACCTTTTCATCAGAAGGCACTCCCAGGAATCCCAGTTCGACAATAAATGACTGATTTGTTCCATAAAGTTCCATCATTTATGTCCAAATAGCCACTTGTTGTTAGCGTGTTCAGCCCAGTAATCAATCTTCATGAGGCGCATGCACTTCATCCAGTCAAAAACTCGAAAAGTTTTAGAAACAGTCCTTTAGAAACATGTAAAACGATGTATGCAATCAATTTTTAGGATGTTTTTAACATAAAACATCAATAATGTTCCAACCGGGGAAGACCTTTTTCTTCAGAAAAGCACTGGAACGAGAGGTAACTCTGTCCGGAGCGCGCATCATGAGACCAAGGCTCTCTGCCAGACCACTGACTCAAAGAGCTCTTATGAGCCCCTCCTTTATAGTAGAATCCTCAAACCAGTTTCTAATGACAGTTGACATCTAGTGGAAGCCGTAGGAAGTGCAACTTTATCCATATCTCAATGTGTGTTCGGTAGGCCAAGCTTTGAAAAACTACAAACCTCAGATGTCCCACTTCCTCGTTGGATTTTTCTCAGGGTTTCGCCTGCCATATGAGTTCTGTTATTCTCACAGACATCATTCAAACAGTTTTAGAAACTTCAGGTTTTTTTCCATTCAATACTAATAATAATATGCATATATTAGCATCTGGGACAGAGTAGGAGGCAAATCACTCTGGGCATGCTATTCATCCAAAAGTGAAAATGCTGCCCCCTATCCCAAAAAGGTTACAGCTACTCAAAGGGCTACCCAGACTCCTCTTTTACACTGCTGCTACTCTCTGTTGATAATCTATGCATTTAACTTTGCATTTAACTTTAACTCTACCTACATGTACATACTACCTCAATTACCCCAACTAACTGCACATTCCCTACTGTATTTATTTTATTTATTTATTTTGCTCCTTTGCACCCCATTATTTTTATTTGTACTTTGCACATTCTTCCACTGCAAATCTACCACTCCAGTGTTTTACTTGCTATATTGTATTTACTTCGCCACCATGGCCTTTATTTTCCTTTACCTCCCTTATCTCACCTCATTTGCTCACATCGTATATAGACTTGTTGATACTGTATTATTGACTGTATGTTTGTTTTACTCCATGTGTAACTCTGTGTCGTTGTATGTGTCGAACTGCTTTGCTTTATCTTGGCCAGGTCGCAATTGTAAATGAGATCTTGTTCTCAACTTGCCTACCTGGTTAAATAAAGGTGAAATAAATAAATAAAATAAAAAATTGACTCTGTACTGGTAGTCCCTGCATATAGCCTCCACATTGACTCTGTACTGGTAGTCCTGAAGATAGCCTCCACATTGACTCTGTACTGATAGTCATGTATATAGCCTCCACATTGACTCTGTACTGGTAGTCCTGTATATAGCCTCACTTGTTATTTTAATACTGCTGTTTAACTATTTGTTACTTTTATTTTCTACTTGTTTATTTTTAACTTAACACTTAATTTTTTATGTAACTTCTTAAAGCATTTTTTTTTACCTTTATTTAACTAGGCAAGTCAGTCAAGAACAAATTCTTATTTTCAATGACGGCCTAGGAACAGTGGGTTAACTGCCTGTTCAGGGGCAGAACGTACCTTGTCAGCTCGGGGGTTTGAACTTGCAACCTTCCAGTTACTAGTCCAACACTCTAGGCTACCCTGCCACCCCACTTAAGGGCATGTAAGCAAGCATTTCACTGAAAGGTCTACACCTGTTTATTCGGCACATGTATTCGGCGCATGTGACAAATACAATTTGATTTGATTTGATTTGTGGCTGTGCCAGCTAAATCAAATCAAATGAAATCAAATTTTATTTGTCACATACACATGGTTAGCAGATGTTAATGCGAGTGTAGCGAAATGCTTGTGCTTCTAGTTCCGACAATGCAGTAATAACCAACAAGTAATCTGACTAACAATCCCAAAACTACTGTCTTGTACACAGTGTAAGTGGATAAAGAATATGTACATAAGGATATATGAATGAGTGATGGTACAGAGCAGCATAGGCAAGATACAGTAGATGGTATCGAGTACAGTATATACATATGAGATGAGTATGTAAACAAAGTGGCATAGTTAAAGTAGCTAGTGATACATGTATTACATAAGGATACAGTCGATGATATAGAGTACAGTATATACGTATGCATATGAGATGAATAATGTAGGGTAAGTAACATTATATAAGGTAGCATTGTTTAAAGTGGCTAGTGATATATTTACATCATTTCCCATCAATTCCCATTATTAAAGTGGCTGGAGTTGAGTCAGTGTCAGTGTGTTGGCAGCAGCCACTCAATGTTAGTGGTGGCTGTTTAACAGTCTGATGGCCTTGAGATAGAAGCTGTTTTTCAGTCTCTTTAAACAATGCTACCTTATATAAATGTCCCAGCTTTGATGCACCTGTACTGACCTCGCCTTCTGGATGATAGCGGGGTGAACAGGCAGTGGCTCGGGTGGTTGATGTCCTTGATGATCTTTATGGCCTTCCTGTGACATCGGGTGGTGTAGGTGTCCTGGAGGGCAGGTAGTTTGCCCCCGGTGATGCGTTGTGCAGACCTCACTACCCTCTGGAGAGCCTTACGGTTGAGGGGCGGAGCAGTTGCCGTACCAGGCGGTGATACAGCCCCCCAGGATGCTCTCGATTGTGCATCTGTAGAAGTTTGTGAGTGCTTTTGGTGACAAGCCGAATTTCTTCAGCCTCCTGAGGTTGAAGAGGCGCTGCTGCGCCTTCTTCACAATGCTGTCTGTGTGAGTGGACCAATTCAGTTTGTCTGTGATGTGTATGCCGAGGAACTTAAAACTTGCTACCCTCTCCACTACTGTTCCATCGATGTGGATAGGGGGGTGTTCCCTCTGCTGTTTCCTGAAGTCCACAATCATCTCCTTAGTTTTGTTGACGTTGAGTGTGAGGTTATTTTCCTGACACCACACTCCGAGGGCCCTCACCTCCTCCCTGTAGGCCGTCTCGTCGTTGTTGGTAATCAAGCCTACCACTGTTGTGTCGTCCGCAAACTTGATGATTGAGTTGGAGGCGTGCGTGGCCACGCAGTCGTGGGTGAACAGGGAGTACAGGAGAGGGCTCAGAACGCACCCTTGTGGGGCCCCAATGTTGAGGATCAGCGGGGAGGAGATGTTGTTGCCTACCCTCACCACCTGGGGGCGGCCCGTCAGGAAGTCCAGTACCCAGTTGCAGAGGGCGGGGTCGAGACCCAGGGTCTCGAGCTTGATGACGAGCTTGGAGGGTACTATGGTGTTGAATGCCGAGCTGTAGTCAATGAACAGCATTCTCACATAGGTATTCCTCTAGTGACCACTCTGCAGAGCTGCTTCCAGTACATGAGTCATCATAAATGCCAAACTGCATGGCTAGAGGTCTTCACTTCTCTAGTACAGCTAAAGCAGATTTCTTCTCAGTGCTTTAGCTCCCTCCCTCCATCCCTTCCTCCCCTCCCTCCCTCCCTCCCCTCCTCCCCCTCCTACCTCCCTTCCTCCCCCTCCTACCTCCCTCCCTGCATGTGTAGAGTTAGTTTTTCCCCAGGCATATGTTTAGATATGGGTGCTAGCTGCTTGTGATTGGTTTGCTGCCAATGGAAGTAGGTCAAACCCCTCTGTGTTTTCTTCATATTTCCAGTATTATTACACTTACTCTCCTCAACCTACGATTTATTATCATGGCTGAACAAAGAAACAGTGGGCTGATATTCACAATGTTTCTACTGCTTTATTTCAGTCCATTTTCTTTCTGTCCACGACAGGATCTTCACATTGAATGTAACACTGTACAGCACTCATGTTGGTCTCACCATTAATTTTGTGTGAATTGCAAGCAGGCTTTGGAGTTGTTTTGTCCTCTCTTTGGTCAGCTATATATTTTGACCAGATGGTTTTAGCTCCCCAGGTCTGGTTCAACAAGATGACAGATAGGTTTTAGCTCCCCAGGTCTGGTTCAACAAGATGACAGATAGGTTTTAGCACCCCAGGTCTGGTTCAACAAGATGACAGAAAGGTTTTAGCACCCCAGGTCTGGTTCAACAAGATGGACAGAAAGGTTTTAGCCCCCTAGGTCTGGTTCTCATGACTTCATGTTCCATCATGTTCTTCAGATCAGGGTTGGGGGTTGGGACAGGAAAGGGGGCAGTTTGGAGTGCTGAGTTGGGTTGGAAAGGGGAGCAGGAGGGGATTGGATTGGGAATTTGGGGTTGGCTGAAAACAAAGCTCCAGGCAGAACATGTGACCAGATTTGCCACAGCTGTCCCTCTCACCTTTTTAGGCCAAAGGTCAGTGTGTGAGAGGGACAAGACATTGTTTTTTGCATGGACACGTTTTGAGATAAATTAATGTATCTGTCCTCTCTGTTTCAGGATCTGCATAAATGATGTTCAGGCGAAGAGGGGTCATAATCAGCTTTACATTGTTTTCAATGCACAAGAAGTTATCATCTTGACTTAAAAAAATATGTCTTCAGTGTATGAGCATGTCTTTGTCACATGCGGGTATTTTGTCAACTCAGCTGAGCTGAAGTGTTGCCTCTATCCCCCCTTTCCCATTTCCCTAATATCTCTCCCACCCTCACACTCCCTCCTCTGCTGTTCTCAGTTCTAACTCCCTCTATCCAAACTGGCCCATGTCAAGTCTCACAGCCCCTTCATGGAGCAGTGAAAGGCACTTCTGGAGTCAATAATTGTGAACATGATAAGTCCCACCTTAAATCCCACCATGAGGCTACAACAGGGTTCCACATGTAATTCTAAGCCCTATTATTCGCCCACTAATGCTAGTGCAGGATGGCGAATCACGGCACCGCCTGCAGCCATATAAGAATTAGAAATAAATATGCATAGGAACCAGATAAATATAAAGAGCAGCAAATCTGCCATGAGACCGTGTGTGGAGCTGCAATTTGCGAGCGACAGGGAGAATTCGCAACAGCTCTTTCGGTAATTGTTGGATTAAATTCAGTGGCTACGGACGGAGTTAATGTGCAGCATAATTTACAGGAAAGAAAGCTCAATCAAATGTTGGCATATTAAGGAAATGTGTTTTGCCACCACGTTTCAGCGCCTCATTTCAGGGGCTGGTGGTGTTGGATGGCGTCGGCACCGAAGAGTAGTAGAGTGTGTCTCCGTATCAGGGTGTTTATCTATCTGTTTATTGACTGTATCACCACACCACTTAATGAGAGCAGTTTAGCCTGGGTGCCGGGTGGATTTATCCAGCTGCACAGACCCTTTGATGTTTAAGTATATGTGTAATATTATTTCACTGAGCCTGGACAAGACAAATTCCTCTAGCCTGTTTCCTAAAGATCTACTAGCTCCTTATTTCCATTGTCCACACTCTGATCCCCTCTCCTCACCAGGAAAGTTGCATGGTTCCTCCACTCAGCCACACCTTATAGGTGGAGGTAGTTGTCTGTTAACTAAACAGCTAATTGTTCAATCAGAAAGCTGGTTACTAAAATGTGTTCCTTTAGCCAGTTCTGAGGCACAACATGTACTCGCTGTCTTCTTCCTCTACATGAATTATACTAGAATTATAGATACTAGAACTCAGACTAACACTTCCTCATCCCAGCCCAGCAAACCGGGAACATTCCTAGAACATTAGCTAAGATTCCATTGAAGTTCCAGATAAAGTTTTATTTAACAATAGGATGAGGACATCCCCAAACATTCAAAGCTCTCCTAACATTCACTGAAATCTTGTGCACAACATCTGTAACAATTACCGCAGAACATTGCCCAACAGTTCTCATTACATTTCCAAGTCATGTAATAACACAATGTACCTGTATGTTTTCCCAGCAAATCCAAATTGGTTCCCAGAACATTTCTTAGGTTGCAGCAAATGTTCTCGTAATACAAAAACTAGCAGTTGTCCTGATGATTATACAATGTTTGTATAAAACATTTGCCTGAAGTTGCAAGAACGTTCCCAGAACACATTTTGTGCGTTCTTTATTTTAGTTTATTTTAGTGTGCAAAAAAACACTCACCAGATGTTACAATAACTTTCCCAGAACACATTTATTCTATTCTTTAAAAGTTCCTAAAGCATTTCTTTAGGTTGTGTGAACATTGTGGGAATGTGACAGGAGATAGGTTCCCAAAACAGTAAAACTGTCCAGATGTGTTGACATTCAGATAATGATTGTATCAGGGTGCACAAACATATTCCTTTGATGTTGCAAGAATATTGACAGAACAGCCTTTCTGAGTTCTTTAAAGGTTCCCAGAACATTTAATTAGGTTGTGGGAACAGTGTGGATACATTATAAGAGATAGGTTCCCAAAACACAAAATATGCTCAGTTGAGATGACATTCATGCAATGTTTAAGTTAGGTTGCACAGGACATTCCCTTAATGGAACATTAATAAATGGAATACTAGTCACTTTAATAATGGTTAAATGTTATGCATTACTCATCTCATATTTATATACTGTGTTCCATTCTATTCTAGTGTATCTTAGTCTATGCCGCTCTGATGTTGCTCATCCATATATTAATATTTTTTCAATTCCATTCCTTTACTTAGATTTGTGTGTATTGGGTATATGTTGTGAAATTGTTAGATGTTACTTGTTAGATATTACTGCACTAGAAACACAAGTATTTCGCTACACCCGCAATAACATCTGCTAAACACATGTAAGTGACCAATAAAATGTGATTTTGATTTAATGTTGTAAGAATGTTGACAGAACACCTGGTCTAATTAAGTTATGGGAGTTGTTATTCAAGAAGGTTGACAGAACACCTGGTCTAATTAAGTTATGGGAGTTGATATTCACGAAGGTTGACAGAACACCTGGTCTAATTAAGTTATGGGAGTTGATATTCACGAAGGTTGACAGAACACCTGGTCTAATTAAGTTATAGGAGTTGATATTCACGAAGGTTGACAGAACACCTGGTCTAATTAAGTTATGGGAGTTGATATTCACAAAGGTTGACAGAACACCTGGTCTAATTAAGTTATGGGAGTTGATTTTCACGAAGGTTGACAGAACACCTGGTCTAATTAAGTTATGGGAGTTGATTTTCACGAAGGTTGACAGAACACCTGGTCTAATTAAGTTATGTGAGTTGATATTCACGAAGGCTGACAGAACATTCCCGCAACGTTGCATAATATTAGTTTGTATGACTTTCATAGCATATTTGCTTGAGGATTACCATAATATTCTATTGATGTTCACACAACAAACATCTTACCTTGTCTTGGAGGTCCTCAGAACATTTAGAAAATGTTATATTTCAGTTTGACCTAATGTAACATTACCAGCTCCTTAACAGTTTGGAATAGATGCCCGTTATGGTGCTCTCCTGATGTAACTGTAATGTAGGCCCACCACAAGGTGATATCGACTCATGGCATTTTCATTTCATTCATAGACCATTTGAACAGCATTTAATCATACAAACAAAATCATATTTTTTCACACTTCATATGTTGATAACCTGCACATGTAGGATTTGAACCTGCAGTGTTAGCGTCTCAAGACAGGTATTAATCCACTGCACCACTGGTGAAGCTCATTTCTATCTTCTCTGTTCATTATATAGCCATGACAGTGGAGGTGTAGATTACGTCTCACAGTCCGGTGTTCATGGGATTTCTGTTAATGTGACTCCGTGCAGCCAATGGCAATGTTGGCTTTAGGTATAATGCTAGAAGCCTCTTGTATATTTGACAGCTTGAACACAGATCCAACTCTAACACCAATAAAATCACATCTATGTGAATGTTGGCTAAACCACATCTATGTGAATGTTGGCTAAACCACATCTATGTGAATGTTGGCTAAACCACATCTATGTGAATGTTGGCTAAACCACATCTATGTGAATGTTGGCTAAAGCGGATCTGTTAGAATCAAGCCCTAAATCCAGTCTGAAATGCAGAATTCAGACGAACTGTAAAAAATAAAACATTGTGTAAAAATGTACTGTTTGACTTTAAAAAGCACACCCTATATAATTCCTAGTTTAAGACACTTGATGTGAACCTAGATCAGGCTCATAGTATTGAATACCTTGTAAACATGGGCCCAGAAGTATGCAGCCTATCAAGAGAATGGGTGAAGTGAACCCTGTTACCAGTATATCCCTGGGTTTGTTATGTCTTGGAAAGCTAAAAGGAAGCAATTCCTGATTGAAGTATTACAATGTAAATGTACTTTTAATCCGTATGTCTGCATATTTCAAGACACGGCACATGAGGGGCAGTGAAATACGCAATGGGTTGGCCAACAATTTCTCATCATTCATCTTTTTTTTTAAACATATACTTAATTAAAAACTGGAAATCAACCAAACCAAACAAAGGTAAAATGCTTTTGTATCTAAATGGTGTAAATTCGTGGGCGACTGAGGGAAACAAAATGGTACAGGTTGAGGGCATGTGGCAGAGAGCGATGCGGGGGCGCTGCAGATGGGGGTGTGAGCAGGTGAGTCTGGGCAGGGTGTTGTTGTGGATGTTTGTGTGCCTCTGTATGTTGTGCTTTGTATGTGTTTGTTTGTATTGTTTAAAAATGAATTACTTGGCTTGGGTACCAAACCTTGCAGGTTCAAACCCTACATGTACAGATTATCAACATATTTTTATTTAACCAGGTAGGCCAGTTGAGAACAAGTTCTCATTTACAACTGCGACCTGGCCAAGATATAGCAAAGCAGTGTGACACAAACAACAACATAGAGTTATACATAAACAAACGTATAGTCAATAACACAAAAGAAAAATCTATGTATAGTGTGTGCGAATGTAGAAGAGTAAGGCAATAAATTGGCCATGGAGGAGAAATAATTACTATTTAGCATTAACACTGGAGTGATAGATGTGCAGATGATGATGAGCAAGTAGAGATACTGGGGTGCAAAAGAGAAAGAGGATGAATAAAAATATGGGGATGAGGTAGTTGGTGTGCTATTTACAGATTGGCTGTGTACAGGTACAGTGATCGGTAAGCTGCTCTGACAGCTGATGCTTAAAGTTAGAGAGGGAGATATAAGACTCCAGCTTCAGTGATTTTTGCTATTAGTTCCAGTCATTGGCAGCAGAGAACTGGAAGGAAAGGCGGCCAAAGGAAGTGTTCCTGTCACATTCGTCGTATAGAGGAGACCAAAGCGCAGCGTGATTTGAATACATTCTTCTTTTAATAAAACGAAGAAACACTAAACGAACTTACAAAATAACACGAACGGGACGCTATATAAACTGAGTGCTGACACAGGCAACTACACATAGACAATAACCCACAGATGAACCAAGGAATATGGCTACCTAAATATGGTTCCCAATCAGAGACAACAATAAACAACTGCCTCTGATTGAGAACCAATCTAGGCAACCATAGAGATATAAACCCGTAGACTAGAAAACCCGTAGACATACATAAACCACTAAACAATACAATAACTAAACACACCACCCTTGTCACACCCTGACCTAACCAAATAATAAAGACAAAAGATAACTAAGGTCAGGGCGTACCTTCTTTACATTGAGGGCTGGGGACCCTCGATGGAGACCCCGGGCTGGGGATTGTCGCTGGAGACCCTGGGCTGGGGACCGTCGCTGTCGACCCCGGACTGTGGCCCGTCGTGGGAGGTTCCGGACTGTGGCCCGTCGTGGGAGGTTCCGGACTGTGGCCCGTTGTGAGAGGTTCCAGACTGTGGCCCGTCATTGGAGGTTCCGGTTTGTGAACTGTCGCCGGAGGTTCCGGACTGGGTTCTGTCGCCGGACGCTCTGGACTGGGTACTGTCGCCTGACGCTCTGGGCTGGGTACTGTCGCCTGACGCTCTGGACTGGGTACTGTCGCCGGACGCTCTGGACTGGGTACTGTCGCCTGACGCTCTGTACTGGGTACTGTCGCCTGACACTCTGGACTGGGTACTGTCGCCGGACGCTCTGGACTGGCGAGTCACACTGTAGAACTGGTGTGTGGTGCCGGCACTGGTGGTACTGGGCTGGGTACACGCACCTCAGGGTGAGTGCGAGGAGCAGGAACAGGGAGTACTGGACCCTGGAGGCGCACTGGAGGCCTGGAGACCTTTAAAGAACTCAGAAAGGTTATTCTGTCAACATTATTGCAACATCAATGGAACGTTTTATGCACCCTGATAGAAACATTATCTGAATGTCAGCACAACTGGACAGTTTTAGTGTTTTGGGAGCATATCGCTCATATCTCCACAATGTTCCCAGAACCGAAATAAACATTCTAGGAACCTTAAAAAAATGTGTTCTGGGAACGTTCAAACTTTCCGTAATTATCAGCACAACTGGACACTTTTCGTGTTATGAGAACATTTGCTGAGACCTAACGAATATTCTAGGAACTTCACAGAACCAATTTTGGTTTTCTGGGATACTTACAGTGAACTGGATTTGTGTAGCAGAAGTGCTACACAGTTTGAGAAGTATCTATTGCTTCTAGTGGATCCCTCTTCCAAGAGAAGTGGAGGCTTTGCCTCTTCCATCATGGTAGACTATTAGTGAGCTGTTTGGTCATGTAAATGCCATCTTAAGGCATTGTCTTCCAACAGGTGGCAATAGCCCTAAGCAATGCTATAGTCCCTTGAATAACGATGTACAGACACAAGTTATCTGATGTATGACTATGCTCTTAAGGGGTATCAGATATACAGTGTATCACGTCTTTCATTCTAATCATGTTTTATCAGTGAGGTCAAACTGGCTGGTCTTATGATCCTCGAAGTCTACGGCACACACCAGAATAGAGTCCGCTGTGATTGATAGGCTTCGTAGCGATGCTAGTCACATCTATGATTAATACAGTCTAGCACAAAGCACCATGTAGACATGACTTGTTTTAATTAACCTGCGGGTGTCTATTAGAGCCTGCTGCGTGTCATCTCCCACGCTGCTACTTTCATTTTAATTAAGCATTATGTTGTACTATAGACCGCTGTTTAACTTCAAAAGTCTTATTAGATCATTTCCCCTTTGCGCTCTTGGTGATAAGAACACGAAAAAGCGGGTTTCCGCGGGAGATTCTTGATTTTGTTCTGTGTGGGAGCAGAGAGAGCAGCTATGAGTTATCTGTGCTGTGCTGTGCTCTCCTCCTCCCGGATTCATCATCAGGCTTCCTCCCTGGAACAGAACATTTATTCTGTGGGAGGGTCCGTGGGTGGGGGTCCCTAGCATTTGATGAATTAATGCGTCTCTGATTCACTTCTCTTTTATCTCCCCGTTTCATCTTCAGTCGTCTCCTCTGAATCTTCTCATTTTTTCTCCCTCTCTCTCTCTCTCTCTCTCTCTCTCTCTCTCTCTCTCTCTCTCTCTCTCTCTCCTCTCTCTCTCTCTCTCTCTCTCGCTTTGTATCTATCTCTCTCTCTCTCTCTCTCTCTCTATGTCTCTCTCTCTCTCTCTCTCACTCTTTCTGGCCTCTGCTCCTCACTCAAAACAGTGGTTGCCATTGAACTCTTGGCTCTCTGTTGCATCTCTAGGGATCATATCTGAGAGACTGAAAGTCTACTCTCTGACTTGGGTCCAGTGAACTGTGAACTGTTGTTACTTATGTCTGGAGAATTATCTTTCAAATACATCTGGTAAGTTAGTTGGTTAATTAGGTAGCCAGTTCACTAATAGCAGGTCATTTCATTAGTTGTTGATTACAACACTGCTTTTGTACAGAGTACATTGAAGTCGAAAGTTCCACATCCACTGAAGGGCTGATAGGAGCAAGCTGATCCTGTGTAGACTTGTGCTGCAGTGGGAGATTTGCCATTCCCAGCAGTGAGCGCTGCTCCGCTCCATTAGTGTCTTCATGGGAATCGAAGACTTCCTTGGGTTAGACATGTAGCCAAAGATGAGTCAGGGCTGTGCAGTCAGCCCATCCATTGATGCAGGTGCTTTAGAAGCAAGATACCAGCTAGCATCTCTCTGTCTGTTTTTCTGTACTGGTGCTGAAGATGGAGCTGGAGGTCAAGGCACTGCGTCCTACTGCTTTATCATCCCCAACAGCACTGTGCAGAGCAGAGTCAAGCAGCTCTCACTCTCTCTCTTTATCATCCCCTACAGCACTGTGCAGAGCAGAGTCAAGCAGCTCTCTCTCTCTCTCTTTATCATCCCCTACAGCACTGTGCAGAGCAGGGTCAAGCAGCTCTCACTCTCTCTCTCTCTCTCTCTTTATCATCCCCAACAGCACTGTGCAGAGCAGAGTCGAGCAGCTCTCACTCTCTCTCTCGCTCTCTCTCTCTCTCTTTATCCTCCCCAACAGCACTGTGCAGAGCAGAGTCGAGCAGCTCTCCTCTCTCTCTCTCTCTCTCTCTCTCTCTTTTATCATCCCCAACAGCACTGTGCAGAGTCGAGCAGCTCTCTCTCTCTCTCTCTCTCTCTCTCTCTCTCTCTCTCTCTCTCTCTCTCTCTCTGACTCTATCATCCCCAACAGCACTGTGCAGAGCAGAGTCGAGCAGCTCTGACTCTCTCTCTCTCTCTCTCTCTCTCTCTCTCTCTCTCTCTCTCTCTCTTCTCTCTCTTTATCATCCCCAACAGCACTGTGCAGAGCAGTCGAGCAGCTCTCACTCTCTCTCTCTCTCTCTCTCTCTCTCTCTTTATCATCCCCAACAGCACTGTACAGAGCAGAGTCGAGCAGCTCTCACTCTCTCTCTCTCTCTCTCTTTCTCTTTATCCTCCCCAACAGCACTGTGCAGAGCAGAGTCGAGCAGCTCTCTCTCTCTCTCTCTCTCTCTCTCTCTCTCTCTTTATCATCCCCAACAGCACTGTGCAGAGCAGAGTCAAGCAGCTCTCACTCTCTCTCTCTCTCTCTCTCTCTCTCTCTCTCTCTCTCTCTCTCTCTCTCTCTTATCCTCCCCAACAGCACTGTGCAGAGAAGAGTCGAGCAGCTCTCCTCTCTCTCTCTCTCTCTCTCTCTCTCTCTCTCTCTCTCTCTCTCTCTCTCTCTCTCTCTCTCTCTCTCTTTATCATCCCCAACAGCACTGTGCAGAGCAGTCGAGCAGCTCTCACTCTCTCTCTCTCTCTCTCTCTCTCTCTCTCTTTATCATCCCCAACAGCACTGTGCAGAGCAGAGTCGAGCAGCTCTCTCTCTCTCTCTCTCTCTCTCTCTCTCTCTCTCTCTCTCTCTCTCTCTCTCTCTATCATCCCCAACAGCACAGTGTAGAGCAGAGTCGAGCAGCTCTCACTCTCTCTCTCTCTCTCTCTCTCTCTCTCTTTATCATCCCCAACAGCACTGTGCAGAGCAGAGTCGAGCAGCTCTCTCTCTCTCTCTCTCTCTCTCTCTCTCTCTCTCTCTCTCTCTCTCTCTCTCTCTCTCTCTCTCTCTGTGAGTATCTCGCTCTGTCCCTCAGGGGGTTTAGTTTGTGTGATTCCACACTCCAGCTTCTCTAGCTCAACTTTGCTACTTGGCACTGTGAAGATTTTACTTCTATCTTATTCCAGGCTCACACAGCCCCTAATGTGATTATGATACGAATAGGCAATACAGATTTGAGATTTCAATGGAAAGGTTTCCCTCGCTGAGAAAGCAAATGTTCGTGTTCCATCGAATGCATGCAGCAGCGTCAATGGAAAGGGATAGAAATCCCAAAGTCAATGATGACCTAGTGTGGAAAAAGACCCCAGTAAACAGGTTGTATGTGAACAGGAAATCTCTGGAGTCATTCTAACTGGCGGGGCTACCATGAGTTGAAACCATTTGAAGGGGAAGTTATGAAATGATCTGATATTTGCCTTGACCGATGGAAAGATAGACTTGAACTGAGAACTCATTGTGTGATTTGTGTTTTATTGTTCCTCTGTAACCTGGTTATTCTGGGATATTTTTCTTTTATGGGATATTTTTCCTTTTTGGGATATTTTTCTGTGACCGTTTGGAGGAAGTGAGGTCATGGATCGTAAGGGGAGGGAAAAGGGCCTCTGGAATCATTTGTTAAAATAACCTTTAATCCCACTGGGCACACACTGGCTGAATCAACATTTCAATTAAATTACATTAGACCAATGTGAACTAGACGTTGAATGGGATGCCATGTGTCAGGTGGGATGCCAGATTGACAGGGATAGGTGTCGGGCACACACACATACGCACACTATTATTTTAAATAATAACAGGCCTTTGTATATTTAACATGATTGTTGCAGTGTTATCAGGTGATATAGATTGAGTCTAAAAAAAACATTAGGAAGACCTTCCTAATATTGAGCGGAACCCCTCCCCCTTTTGCCCTCAGAACAGCCTCATATCGTTGGGGCATGGACTCTACAAGGTGTTGAAGGCGTTCCTCAGGGATGATGGCCCTTGTTGACTCCAATGCTTCCCACAGTTGTGTCAAGTTGGCTGGTAGTGGATCTCTACTCTGAATAGCTCGTTTCATATCATCCCACAGATGCTCAACTAGATTGAGATCTGGTGACTGGGCAGTAAGTGTCACTGTCACGTTTGTGAAACCATTCCTGGACAATCCTAGACTTGTGGCATGGGGCATTATCCTGCTGAGAAAAAACATTTGCATATGGATACACTGCTGCCATGAAGGCATACATCTGATTGGTAAGGACGTTCAGATATCCTGTGGCATTCAAATGTTGCTAACTGTAACCCGTCTGTTGCTCTACACAATTCGTGTCAGCCTCCTGTGTCCTCTTTCATCAATGACCTGTTTTCAACCACTAGCCTCCCATTGGCTGGATGTCCTTTGGGTGGTGCTTTTCTTGATAGACATGGAAAACTGTAAAAAAAACAAAAACAGTTATTGACACACTCAAACCAACTACCATTCCCCGTTCAAAGGCACTTAAAAATGGTGTCTTGCCCATTCACCCTCTGAATGGCACACATGCACAATCCATGTCTCAAGTCTCTCAAGGCTTACAACTCCTTCTTTAACCAGTCTCCTCCCCTTCAGCTACACTGATTGAAGTGGATTTAACAAGTAACATCAGTCAGCCAGTCAGCCAGTCTGCCATGCAGTCTTGCAATGAGTCAGGCCCTGAAGCTAACCTCATTAAGACAGGAGAGTCCTCGTCATTAAGGCAGGATCTGTCCTCATCTCTCTCCACCTGCAGGCCAGCGCCAGCCCTGTCAGCTCTCAGCCTTTAATTGAGTTCTCACTGTTCTTTATTTTATTGTCAGCATTATACCCTCACGTTGTTATCCCCCTCACCAACCCCACCCCCTCAACAACACCACCACCACTCAACATCCACACCCCCTCACCAACTCCACCCCCTCACCAAACCCCACACCACCCCACCCCTCACCAACCCCCACCCCCTCACAAACCCCCACCTCCTCACCAACCCCCATCCTCTTACCAACCCCCACCCCCTCATCAACTGTCACCCCCTCACCAACCCCCACCCCCTCATCAACTGTCACCCCCTCACCAACCTCCACCCCCTCACCAACCTCCACCCCCTCACCAACTCCCACCCCCCCCACCAACCGCAACCCCCTCACCAACCCCAATCACCACCAATCCCACCCTCACCCCCCACCCAATTCCACCCTCACCTCCTTTTCAAAAATGATTTCAGAGAGTAAGCGCTTTCTCCATATTAAGATGTGAAATTCACTTAGAGAGTAGGCTTGAAATAGAATGGAACGAACAATTTACCCTGGTCTATTTTTCACCCTATCTCTCTTTTCTCTCACTCCCCTACTCCATCCTTGTTACCCCTCCCCTTCTGTATCTAACTTCCTTCTCTAATTCTCTGTCTTTCTCTCCCCCTCCCTCTTTCGCTCTCTCTCTCAATCTCTCAATCTCAATCTCAATTTCTATTTCTATTTCAATTTAAGGGCTTTATTGGCATGGGAAACATTTGTTAACATTGTCAAAGCATGTGGGAAAAAAAATGGAAAAGTAATGTACTGTAAACATTACACTCACAAAAGTTCCAAAAGAATAAAGATATTTTAAATGTAATATTATGTGCAAATAGTTCAAGTACAAAAGGAAAAATACAAAGACATACATATGGGTTGTATTTACAATGGTGTTTGTTCTTCACTGGTTGCCCTTTTCTTGTGGCACCAGGTCACAAATTGTTCTGCTGTGATGCACAGTGTGGTATTTCACCCAGTAGATATGGGAGTTTATCAGCATTGGGTTTGTTTTTGAATTCTTTGTGGATCTGTGTATTCTGAGGTAAATATGTATCTCTAACATGGTCATACATTTGGCAGGAGGTCAGGAAGTGCAGCTCAGTTTCCACCTCATTTTGTGGGCAGTGTGCACATAGCCTGAATTCTCTTGAGAGCCATGTCTGCCTACGGTGGCCTTTCTCAATAGCAAGGCTATGCTCACTGAGTCTGTACATTGTCACATCTTTCCTTCATTTTGGGGTGGTCACAGTGGTCAGGTATTCTGCCACTGTGTACTCTCTGTTTAGGGCCAAATAGCATTCCACTTTGCTCTGTTTTTTTAGTTAATTCTTTCCAATGTGTCAAGTAATTATCTTTTTGATTTGGTTGGGTTTAATTGTATTGCTGTCCTGGGACTCTGTGGGGTCTGTTTGTGTTTGTGTACGGAGCCCCAGGACCAGCTTGCTTAGGGGACTCATCTCCAATGTCATCTCTCTGTAGGTGATGTCATTGTTATGGAAGGTTTGGGAATCGCTTCCTTTTAGGTGGTTGTAGAATTGAACGGCTCTTTTCTGGATTTTGACAATTAGCGGGTATCTATCAAATTCTGCTCTGTATGTATTATTTGGTGCTTTACATTGTACACAGAGGATATTTTTACAGAATGCCACAAGCAGTCTCAATTTGGTGTTTGTCCCATTTTGTGAATTCAATTCTTGGTTGGTGAGTTGATTCCAGACCTCACAACCATAAAGGGCAATGGGTTCTATAACTGAATATATTAAGCCAGATCCTAATTGGTATGTCGAATTTTATGTTCCTTTTGATGGCATAGAATGCCCTTCCTCCCTTGTCTCTCAGATCGTTCACAGCTTTGTGGAAGTTATCTGTGGCACTGATGTTTAGGCCGAGGTATGTATTGTTTTTTGTGTGCTCTCGGGAAATGATGTCTAGATGGAATTTGTATTTGTGGTCCTGGCAACTGGACCTTTTTGGAACACCATTATTTGTGTCTTACTGAGATTTACTGTTTGGGCCCAAGTCTGACAGAATCTGTGCAGAGATCTAGGTGCTGCTGTAGGACCTCCTTGGTTGAGGACAGAAGCACCAGATCATCAGCAAACAGTAGACATTTGATGTCAGATTCTAGTAGGGTGAGGCCTGGTGCTGCAGACTGTTCCAGATCATCAGCAAACAGTAGACATTTGATCTCAGATTCTAGTAGGGTGAGGCCTGGTGCTGCAGACTGTCCCAGATCATCAGCAAACAGTAGACATTTGATGTCAGATTCTAGTAGGGTGAGGCCTGGTGCTGCAGACTGTTCCAGATCATCAGCAAGCAGTAGACATTTGATCTCAGATTCTAGTAGGGTGAGGCCTGGTGCTGGAGACTGTTCCAGATCATCAGCAAACAGTAGACATTTGATGTCAGATTCTAGTAGGGTGAGGCCTGGTGCTGCAGACTGTTCCAGATCATCAGCAAGCAGTAGACATTTGATCTCAGATTCTAGTAGGGTGAGGCCTGGTGCTGCAGACTGTTCCAGATCATCAGCAAACAGTAGACATTTGATCTCAGATTCTAGTAGGGTGAGGCCTGGTGCTGCAGACTGTTCCAGATCATCAGCAAGCAGTAGACATTTGATCTCAGATTCTAGTAGGGTGAGGCCTGGTGCTGCAGACTGTTCCAGATCATCAGCAAACAGTAGACATTTGATCTCAGATTCTAGTAGGGTGAGGCCTGGTGCTGCAGACTGTCCCAGATCATCAGCAAACAGTAGACATTTGATGTCAGATTCTAGTAGGGTGAGGCCTGGTGCTGCAGACTGTTCCAGATCATCAGCAAACAGTAGACATTTGATGTCAGATTCTAGTAGGGTGAGGCCTGGTGCTGCAGACCGTTCCAGTGCCGGCGCCAATTCGTTGATATATATGTTGAAGAAGGTGGGGCTTAAGCTGTATCCCACGGCCCTTTGGAGAAAAATATATGTTTTATGCCAAATTTAACCCACATTTGTTGTTTGTGTACATGGATTTTATAATGTTGTATGTTCTTCCCCAGCACCACTTTCCATCAATTTGTATAGCAGACCCTCATGCCAAATTGAGTCAAAAGCTTTTTTGAAATCAACAAAGCATGAGAAGACTTTGCCTTTCTTTTGGTTTATTTGTTTGTCAATTAGGGTGTACAGGGTGAATACATGGTCTGTCGTACAGTCATTTTGTAATGAGACATTTGTCAGTAGTACATTGTTTTCACTTAGGAAATGTAAGTGTCTGTTGTTACTGATAATGCAGAGGATTTTCCCAAGGTTGCTGTGGACGAATATCCCTCAGTAGTTATTGTGGTCAAATTTCAGTCCTTGGTTCCAAATCAGATCAGTCCTTGGTTCCAAATATTGGGGAAGATGCCAGAGCTAAGGATGATGTTTAAGAGTTTAAGTATTGCCAATTGGAGTTTGTGGTCTGTATATTTTATAATTTAATTGAGGATACCTTCAACACCACAGGCCTTTTTGGGTTGGAGGGTTTGTTTTTTATCCTGTAGTTCATCCAATGTACTTGGAGAATCCAGTGTGTTCTGGTCGTCTTTAATAGTTGATTCTAAGATTTGTATTTGATCATGTATATGTTTTTGCTGTTTATTCTTTGTTATAGGGCCAAAGAGTGGTTAACCCAGACATCTTTGTTATAGGGCCAAAGAGTGGTTTCTCAGACATCTTTGTTATAGGGCCAAAGAGTGGTTAACCCAGACATCTTTGTTATAGGGCCAAAGAGTGGTTTACCCAGACATCTTTGTTATAGGGCCAAAGAGTGGTTTACCCAGACATCTTTGTTATAGGGCCAAAGAGTGGTTTACTCAGACATCTTTGTTACAGGGCCAAAGAGTGGTTTACCCAGACATCTTTGTTATAGGGCCAAAGAGTGGTTTACTCAGACATCTTTGTTATAGGGCCAAAGAGTGGTTTACTCAGACATCTTTGTTATAGGGCCAAAGAGTGGTTTACCCAGACATCTTTGTTATAGGGCCAAAGAGTGGTTTACCCAGACATCTTTGTTATAGGGCCAAAGAGTGGTTTACCCAGACATCTTTGTTATAGGGCCAAAGAGTGGTTTACTCAGACATCTTTGTTATAGGGCCAAAGAGTGGTTTACCCAGACATCTTTGTTATAGGGCCAAAGAGTGGTTTACTCAGACATCTTTGTTATAGGGCCAAAGAGTGGTTTACCCAGACATCTTTGTTATAGGGCCAAAGAGTGGTTTACCCAGACATCTTTGTTATAGGGCCAAAGAATGGTTTACCTAGACATCTTTGTTATAGGGCCAAATAGTGGTTTACTCAGACATCTTTGTTATAGGGCCAAAGAGTGGTTTACCCAGACATCTTTGTTATAGGGCCAAAGAGTGGTTACCCAGACATCTTTGTTATAGGGCCAAAGAGTGGTTTCTCAGACATCTTTGTTATAGGGCCAAAGAGTGGTTAACCCAGACATCTTTGTTATAGGGCCAAAGAGTGGTTTACCCAGACATCTTTGTTATAGGGCCAAAGAGTGGTTTACCCAGACATCTTTGTTATAGGGCCAAAGAGTGGTTTACTCAGACATCTTTGTTACAGGGCCAAAGAGTGGTTTACCCAGACATCTTTGTTATAGGGCCAAAGAGTGGTTTACTCAGACATCTTTGTTATAGGGCCAAAGAGTGGTTTACTCAGACATCTTTGTTATAGGGCCAAAGAGTGGTTTACCCAGACATCTTTGTTATAGGGCCAAAGAGTGGTTTACCCAGACATCTTTGTTATAGGGCCAAAGAGTGGTTTACCCAGACATCTTTGTTATAGGGCCAAAGAGTGGTTTACTCAGACATCTTTGTTATAGGGCCAAAGAGTGGTTTACCCAGACATCTTTGTTATAGGGCCAAAGAGTGGTTTACTCAGACATCTTTGTTATAGGGCCAAAGAGTGGTTTACCCAGACATCTTTGTTATAGGGCCAAAGAGTGGTTTACCCAGACATCTTTGTTATAGGGCCAAAGAATGGTTTACCCAGACATCTTTGTTTTTGATAGCTCTTTCTGTTGTTGTTTGTTTAGTGTTTTCCAGAGTCTATGGATTCTTCAATGACATTGAGCTGATTTCTGACGTGCTGTTCCTTCTTTTTCCGTAGTGTATTTCTGTATTGTCTAGTGATTCACCATAAGGAAGGTGTAGGCTCAGGTTTTCTGGGTCTCTATGTTTTTGGTTGGATATGTTTCTCAAATTCTTTCTTAGGTTTTTGCATTCTTCATCAAACCATTTGTCAATGTTTGTAAATTTTCTTTGGTTTTCTGTTTGACATTTTTAGATTTGATAGGGAAGCTGAGAGGTCAAACATACTGTTTCGGTTTTCTACTGCCAAGTCTCTCACTATCAACTCACCTGGACAATACTTTGTGAGGTGAGGTCCGGCCTGCTCCCAATGATCATTTCATTAGAAGGGCAGAGAAGAGCAGAGAGGGAATAATATATCCCTTCATCACTACTATACACAGCATTTGCATCCATGGAAATGGGCAGAGAGAAATATCTACTGGGTGAAATACCACAGTGTGGCATCACAGCAGCAAGATGTGTGACCTGTTGCCACAACAAAAAGGGCAACCAGTGAAGAACAAACATCATTGTAAATACAACCCATATTTATGTTCATTTATTTTTCCTTTTGTACTTTAACCATTTGTACATTGTTACAACACGTCTTTGTCTTTATTCTTTTGGAACTTCTGTGAGTGTAATGTTTACTGTTCATTTTTATAGTTTATTTCACTTTGTATATTATCTACTTCACTTGCTTTGGCAATGTTAACATATGTATTGAATTGAATTGAATTGAGAGAGAGAGAGAGAGAGAGAGAGAGAGAGAGAGAGAGAATAAATGATCAGTTCTATCTGGCCATGGCCCAGAGGATGACCTGCCTGCATCCACAGTTGGCTGGCTAGTTCGGAGATGATATGATGCAATTGGAGAGAGACCCAGCTAAGGCTGTGCTAATATGCATAAATGCACTTTAGCTGGGACACCCACATCTTGGGTGTCACTATGCGATCACATGCTATACACACTACAGGCAAGTCCTAAGGGTAGTGTTGCCCTTAAAGCCCTCCTCTCTCCCACTTGCATCCCTTCCCTTCAGGCTGTGCTTGGGCTCAGGGAGCAGAGGGCCCTTCATTACTGTACAGCAGTAGGGGGAAAAGGCGGACAGAGGGACAGGGGGACAGAGGGACAGGGGAACCGGCGGACAGAGGGACAGGGGAACAGGGGGACAGGTGGACAGGGGGACAGGTGGACAGAGGGACAGGGGGACAGGGGGACAGGCGGGCAGAGGGACAGGGAAACAGGGGGACAGGGGGACAGAGGGACAGGGGGACAGGGGAACAACATGTGTGTGTGTGTGTGCATGTGCGTGCATGACAGAAAGAGAGACAGGGTCAGGAGTCTGATACATTGATTCACTGATGGGGTCCAGCAGCACTGTCTGGTTGTCTGTCTGTCTGTCCCTGGCTGGTCCATGCCTGGTGTGTGTCTGTGTGTTCATGTTTAGTACTGCATAGGCCTGACATCGTTAAGCCCTAATGAGCCACTCACTCTGTCTGTCAGGGCAGGTCATCCAAAGCATACTGCTGGGAGGAAGGACAGGTCACTTTGGAGAAACCACAGTACACCAGTCCACTGCCAAGCCTCCAGTCTAATTTGTAATCTAATAAATTCCAACAAGCAATCAGCAACAGCCAATGGCTTTTCAATATAACCCTCCTTGCTCTCTCCGACTAGACTGTGATAATTGTCCCGTAATGTGGTCAAGAGGACTAGAGAGGGGGAGAGGGGAACTAGAAGAGGAGAGGGAGAGAAGGTCAGGCCCATCTCTTTGCAGAAAATAGCCTCCAAATGTGCAAGGCAAGACTCCTATTATTAGGACGTCTAAACTGACAAGAAGGTGGCTGTGGCCTGTTTACGTTTGCTGGGGATATTTGGAGCGAGGTACCAGAATGAGGGAGGGAGGGAGAGAGAGACAGAGAGATGGGGAGGGAGGGAGGGAGGGAGGGAGGGAGGGAGGGAGGGAGGGAGGGAGGGAGTAACCAGGATGGTCCAGGAAGTGTGAGGAAGATAATTGCAGCTGACAGTCCAGTCTGCCACACAGTTAATTTGAGCCTGAGCCCAGGTCCCTAGTACTTAGCACATTCTGTTCAGGTACATGCCAAAAACTTCTCTCCCTCTCTCTCTAACTCTCTTCCACTCTCTCTCTCTCTCTCCCTCTCCCACTCTCTCTCTCTCTCTTCTCTTTTTCCTCCCCCTCTCTCTCTCTCTCTCTCCCTCTTTCTCTCTCTCTTCTTCTTTTACTCTCTCTCTCTCTCTCTCTCTCTCCTCTTCTTTTACTCTCTCTCTTGCTCTCTCTTCCTTTACTCTCTCTCCCCCTATTGCTCTCTCTCTTCTTCTTTTACTCTCTCTCTCTCTCTCTCTCCTCTTCTTTTACTCTCCCCCTCTCTCTCATCCTACCTGTTTCTCTCAGATTCTCTCTTTCTGTCAGTCATATAATCAGTCATCAGTAAAAATGAATAGAGCTATGAGTGACTCTACTGATGCACTGCACACACTGTGTTCTTATTTTCCTAGGTTTTCACTGAGCGATACTGTACCTGTCAGTGATTGGATGGCCCGCTGCGTCATCCCTAACTCCCTGACAGGTGGGCCATTATATGAAGAGAAGAAAATAATCCCTCTCTTCTGAAGATCACCTTTCAAAAAATGAGAAGTCTCAGTTGCCAGTCTCCCAAGTCCAAGCTCTTACCTTCAATCTGCACCGAATAATGAATCCACTCTTAATAATAGTGACTATATTTGAAGCACACACTCTTCAATGTCTATGTCTGGATTTGGCTTTTGTGTGAGTCTCTGAGTGCTTGTGGCTTTCTTAATGCCTTTAGTATTCTCTCTGGTATGCAATCTGGTTTCGCTCAGGTTATGCATGTGTCCCTGCAACCTTAAAGGTCCTCAATGATGTCACCACTGCCCTTGATTTTAAGCAATGTTGTGCAGCTATTATGATTGACTTGGCCAAAGCTTTTGATACGGTAGACCATTCCATTCTTGTGGGTCGGCTAAGGAGTATTGGTGTCTCTGAGGGGTCTTTGGCCTGATTTGCTAATTACCTTTCTTAAAGAGCACAGTGTGTAAGCTTTAACAGCCACTGCCTGTCACCATGGGAGAACCCCAAGGCGTGATCCTAGGCCCCATGCTCTACTCAACAACATCAACAACATAGCTCAGACAGTAGGAAGCTCTCTCATCCATTACATGCAGATGATTGTCTTATACTAAGCTAGCCCCCACCGGATTTTGTGTTAAACGCTCTACAACAAGCTTTCTTAGAGTCCAACAAGCTCTTAGTATCCTACATAAACCATTGTTTATCCTGTCACTGCAGGAGGCGTTTTGCCTCTTGGTAGGCCGTCATTGTAAATACGATTTTTTTTTCTGAATTGACTTGCCTAGCTAAATAAAGGTTAAATAAATACAAATACATAATCAAATGGATATTGTGTGTGCGTGCATAAGTGTGTGTATGTATAAAAGTCACATGTGTGTCCTAAAGTGTGTGCAAGAGGGTGCAAGTCATTAAGCTTTGGATAGTCCTGATCCTGGCTCAGTCTCCACTGTACTGCGTGTGTCTGTGTGGAAGGTTGGGAATGCCCAATGGCTCCTGAACCAGCTTACTGTACCATAGATGGCATTAACCCTCCCGGTCCCACATCCCTGCAACCACTTGACATTTTAATAAAAATTTCCCTGAGTGCTCTCACATTAAAGGGCGTGACATTTCATTTGCACTCGAGGCTGATTAAAATGCACCCTTATGGTCTCAAGAATAGAAGGGCCATTTGTGTACCCTCTGTTTATGATTAGGACGAAAGGCATGAATGTAAGATGTGCCGATGGAGAAAACAATAGAAAGGCCTTTTCTGGTTCACTACGAAGCACAGTACAGATATAGTGATCCCTCTTTAGACCTACATTGTACGTTGAAAAGTATAGGTGCGGAAAACTACATTGAAAGGATAATGGTCATCTCACGTTATATTATTAATATTGACTCACATTCGATCCACAACTTGAAATCCTGAAATTGTATTGTTTGATCTTATTTGTGTTAGTTTTTCTCCAAGGGCAGTTCAGAAGAGAAAATCACATTTGGCGTGACGAGTTTGACGTCTCTGCTCAGCGTACATTCTTGGCATGTTGGATTTGTGTCTGTGTCACAGCACCTGAGTGGCACTGGTCTGGCTGGGTGTTAGTCCCAGCTGTGCTGTGTGTTCTGACTCCAGGCCAGGTTTCACCTGTCACCTCCTATTGGGACAGAGTGCTGTACAATGGCCTGCGGCCTGTTGTAGTCACTGCTGTACGGACCAACAAGCTCTCACAGTCTCACGTTGAAATTTGACGTTCACCTCAAACATAAAATGTTGAAGTTGTTCCAAAAATCAAATGAACTCAGAGTTGTTAAAGGGATAATCCACCCCAAAAATAAATATCATGGAACTCCTGTCAATTCTATCAGTGGGTAAAATACACATTTTCTCCATGATATAACTTCAAAGTGATCCGCCTGTGGAAATCAGGAAATCGTGAAGGATCGCGCGTCATAGCTATATAATTCTCGTCACTGTAGATAGGGGATTACACACTATCACTTTTCATAACGCTTGTAGAGGAATACCTAAGAGGAATACCTATGTAAGAATGCTGATTCTTGACTATAGCTCAGCATTCAACACCATAGTACCCTCCAAGCTCATCATTCAGCTCGGAGCCCTGGGTCTGAACCCCACCCTGTTTAACTGGGTCCTGGACTTCCTGACAGGCTGCCCCCAGGTGGTGAAGGTAGGAAGCAACACCTCCACTTCACTGATCCTCAACACTGGCGCACCACAAGGGTGCGTGCTTAGCCCCATCCTGTACTCTCTGTTCACCCATGACTGCGTGGCCACGCACGCCTCCAAGTCGATCATCAAGTTTGCAGACGGCACACTTGATTACCAACAATGACGAGACAGCCTACAGGGAGGAGGTGGTCATGGACTTCAAGAAACAGCAGAGGGAGCTCCCCCCTATTCACATCGATGGGACCACAGTGGAGAAGGTGGAAATCTTAAAGTTCCTTGGAGTACACATCACTGACAAACTGAAATGGTCCACCCGCGGTCAGTACAGGTGCATCAAAGCTGGGACTGAGAGACTGAAAAAGGCCATCAGACTGCTAAACAGCAATCACTAGCACATTAGAGGCTGTTGCCAACATACAGCTGAAGTCAAAAGTTGACATACACTTAGGTTGGAATCATTAAAACTCATGTTTCGACCACTCCACAAATTTCTTGCTAACAAACTATAGTTTTGGCAAGTCGGTTAGGACATCTACTTTGTGCATGACACAAGTAATTTTTCCAACAATTGTTTACAGACAGATTACTTAATTTATAATCCACTGTATCCTTAGTGTTTACATAC